>NW_022170663.1:28807284-28825104 GCF_008802855.1 Photinus pyralis
TGAACAGTTGTGTCTGTGACAGAGGTGTCTGAAGAAGTTCAAAAATGTGATGAAACTCGTCCTTTCGACTTGGGTACATAAATCTAAGTAAAAGAAAGAGAAGTAAGAGAAGAAGAAGAAGAAGAAGTAAAGGGAAGAATTTTCTTAAGGTGAAGAATCGGAAAATTCCGAAAGATCATACAAATTTTAGCTAACAAAAAGATTAAAAAGATGTAAGCACTCGCAAGTACGTAATCAATTTTAATTTCAAAAATTCGGAACGGAATTGAAAAGCGTAAAAAATTTCAAAAACTGGAAATGTTCAAATTTTCAAAAACTTTAAAAAATATGAAGAATCTGCAGAATTCGAAAATTCCCTGAAGCATATAAATTTCCTGGAAAATGGAAAATTTCTCCGATAGGCATTCTCGCACGATTAGGGCGTTATGCGAGAGTGCACCATCGTGTTGAAACCGAAAGTTTCCAATTTCTGTTTTTTTGTGTCGTACATCGTTGTATTCGTAATAAAAATACAGCATGTAGGTACTTTTTTACGGGCCACATAAAAAGTAAAGTTGATGATGATTTCTCCGAAACGAAATGTTGTGTTGAAAATCCCTGAACGTTGCCTTGTAGAGCTCAAATAGTGGCAATTAGAAAATGTTTTTATTTTTTCGCATGTCTTCAAATAACGCCAGAAAAAATAGAAACAAACATTTAGGTTTTTCCGTCAATCTTCGGTAGCAATCAGAATGTTCTGGTTTTTATTTACAGCATGATAATTAGCCTTTAATTGCGCAACTTTTGCCTAATTTTCAATGGAATGGAAAAATCCAAAGGGTTCTAAGGTCTGAAAAATCTGATTGACATGGCGAAACGGAGACTAAGAAGCCTAAGAAATTGAAGAAAAATGAAAAATCAGAACAATGTGAAACATCAGGTGAAACGAAAGAACCTGAAAAACTTGAGGAATCTTAAAGAATTTGAAAACATTCAACAAAAATTTAGAGAAACTGAATGGGAAACTCACTGCAAAAAGGTAAAAATGTTAAAGAATCCGAAGATTTAGGGCAGTTTGAGGAATTCCGGGAAACCAAAAAAAGAAAAAGAAGTGAGGATTTCGAAAAATTTGACGGAAACGTGATTTATAAGTGCATTTTCAACCATAAACGGGACTTTTTGTGAAACTACGGTTTAGGTAGGTACCATGACAGTTTTCGTCGAGTACCTACTCTCTTTCAGCTACTACTTTCCACAGTCATTGTCGAGGTAAACGCCAATCTAAATTACAGCGTTATCTCTCCCTTACCGCGTAATTGATGAATTACTGCAAACATTTTTTGAAATTTGGTGTAGGTTTTCTGTGCCGTGCTCCTTTTGAGAATTTTAGGGAAGTCTCTTTTACTAACTTTTGGGCATTCATGCTGGAGGTACACCCTGTACATAATATGTATTTAAACGCGCACATTGTTTTTCCATGTAAATTTTGAAAAATAAGATAAACATTCTTGAAGATCGGCTAGAGGTCAATTATTAATCACTTAAGGCGAAGGATGTTAAGAAATATTGCAAACAAATATTCACTGATGAGAGTGGTTAATTAATCGTTTTTCTTTTTTGCGCGAAACGTCCTGTATCTCTACACGTCCAAGGATAAACAAAATTTGCGAGTGTTGCTTCGCAATTAGCTACAGGGCATTTCAGAAATTGTAAAGTAACCAAAACGAAAGGGTGTTGGTGGACTAGCGATCAGGATCGTGCAAATTTGAGATCGCCTTGGGATGGTGACGATATGATGTAACGATGATAAAATAAAAAATAACGTTAAGGTCGTGCGTTAACCCCCAACGCAATAAAAATTAATTGTTTGGAAATTCTTTTAGTTGCGAGATAAGACCATATGATAAGACGATTACGTGCGTTTTGAAGCATATAGTTGTCAAGAGACATTCTGAGGCCTCAAAACCAATCACTTTTGCAGCTTTTCCAAGGGTGATATGTACTTTCTGTACAAGTTTAAAATGATGTAGGTAAAATATAGTAAAAATATAGTAAACACCATATTATCGCGAAATCATGAACATTGGATCGGAATAACACAAAAAAAGACGATAAAATTACAATACAATTATCGATAACTGCTATTTACATTTTAAATGAACTACAAAATTACTTAAAGGAAATATCTCAGTATTACATGAAAACATGTATTTATCTCATTTTCTCACGTTTTACGATACAGTTTTCTATTTTCTAAAAGCCGTTTTTTCTTTCTAAATTCCGCCTTGAATTTGCACGGAAAACAGATTGCTGTTACATTTCTCCTACTCCATGATGCGACGTGCTAGTTAGGCTTCGTGCAAACTATTTGCCAACACCCTATATAGATAATTTAGTCTCTGCAGACAACCTTGATTAAGTAAAACTGATGTTTTCTTCTTTAAGTACAATATTTTGAAAACATATACGTTCTTGCACTATTGACTCAACAAACAAGATAAGTATCTCTACATTCTCGAGTTATGATTGTAGATCCGGTAATTAACATTTCGAAATCACATTATTTGCCCCAACTGTAGAGTTCAAAGGTGACGCTAACGATAACTTCATCAGTTTATCAGACTAGAACCTTTCCCAACTTGTAGCATGGGCTTTTTTTGTCTGGTTTCGTATCGGCCGTGTAATCTTTTTCGTTTTTTTCCTTAAAGTTCCAAAATTGAAATCAACGGTTAGTAGGTAGGTACCTACTTGCCGTTGTTGTAACTTGGTCAAGAAACGAGTATGGGGTAGCTACGTGTTAATCGCCACGTTTTCTGAGCAACAACTTTGAATATATTCAAAGGCAACAGTCCGATACTAGATAAACATGCAATCCAGAAAACTTTCCGGTTACACTAAAATTCACGTGCCATTTCAAAAGTTTCAATCGCTGCTGGATGTAAATTTGGACCATACTACGTCGTTCCTAATTCCTATATACGTTGTGAAAGTCGATTCGAAAATTAAGTAAATAACACACAAGTAGAACGCAATAAAAATTTGACACCTAACGAGGTTACGCTCCCCACACACAAGGGAGAGAACTATCAAGAAACCCCCAACCTTAATTAAAAGGAGGTGGGTAGGTACATAAATTTTACCAAATAAGATAATACTCAAATTTACTTAAGGTAAACTTGATTAAAATAGACGAGAACACGCTATAAATATAGCAAATGTAAAATAAATCTCTTATAATAATTAATATGTAGTAGACACATCTTGACACTATTTGCAAAATAAATAACAGCGAAATGCCAGCGGCTACCACGTCTGATCAGCTTTTGGAAATTGTGACCTTGATGTTTGTGTTGTTTTTTTTTGTAAAAATTTTCGAGTTTAATTTTGTACAGTTGAGGCTCAAAATACACACAGGAACGATAAAAAAGATAATTGATAGAGAGAGAGAAATATTTTAAATTATAAATTGGATGATGATTACTATACCATTCTTCAGAACTTAAATTTTTCAAGTTTAATTTTTTACCATAAAAGAAGTGATTTTAAAGAAATTATTTAATCAGTCATGGGCGTTCTTAAAAATACAGAAGCAATCGAATAAGTTGATTCGCCGAACTAAGAATCGGGTCAATTTGTAACTATTATTATTGTTGCAAATAAAAGTGAAGTATTAAATAGTTAAGAGTGAAACTTTTTTTTTTCCATATGATATAAGTTAAATAATCCGAGCGAAAAGAGTGCGGGGGAGGAGAGGAGAGAGATGTTATATTGCAAACCTACGCCACTCTTAAATAATGGCACATACTCATTTCGAATTTTACATAGAAGAAAAAGCGTTCAAGCAAAACAACTAAATGATTCAATAGGTACGTACTTACGTATAACTTTTCCTAGTTGTTATTGTTGTTTAAAACAGCCTTTTATCAGATTCACACTCAAAAGGGGCGCAGAGCAGAGATAATAATGTCACTATAATCGTGTAAACTCTAGGATAATACCTTAATGTTAACACGTCTTTGGACAACCGAATACTAACACGAAATAGACAGTATTTCTTAGACGTTAGACAGTGCAATTAAGAACGTGATTTTCTAAACGCATTCGAACAATGTTAACCTTACAACGTTGAGTGAAGAAATGCAGGTAGAGGCGCAACGTATATACTTGAAATCGTCACGAATGTAGGCTCTGAGATTTACATGGCGCTTACAAGTTTCTAGCATATATACTTCTCTTATATATATGGTTTCTAGTCGGCGTTCCAGTACCTACGTTGGATAGAGCAGGGAAATGTAAGAGAGTAAGAGATAAAAGAGACTACGATCTGTCTTATGAAGGTTGCGTCTCTACTTGATTTGTTCACTCAACGCTTACAAACTCAAATCGTTATATATTGGCGAGTTTCGATCACGTGGTCGATGATGTTTTTGGAAACTTATTTTATTGTCTCTGAGACTTTTGATTCGATCGATTAATTTATTGTGATTTATACTAAAGTCACTAGATATAGAAAGTACCGCAATCATCCGCCATTTTTGGGCAAATTTGCTGCCAACTTAAAAAAATTTACAAATAAAATCTGAATAGCTGTCATTTTTTATAACCTAACTTCATATTACTGTCATGTTTTATAAAAATATATACAGATATCTCCAAACAGGTGGAACAATCCCTAACATTAAAGTTACTAGAATCTGGTACCTTTCGCCATTTTTGGGCAAAAATCATGCGTTCTCTCTCTAACACACGAGCCCAATGGATTGCGGTACTTTCTATAGTTAGTGACTTTAACCTAAACCTAAATTACAGTAACTGTATAAAGATAGTATGACCATAATGCTCCATGCCGACCGTGTTTTTTCCAATTTATCATTGAGCTGATCGGTTTATCCAAATTAGTGGATGCTATGCTATGGTTACAATAATGCTCTTTCAATTGTGTCCAGCAAGATAAACTTACCATCTTGGTTTTCAGATTAATTTCTACCAATCCGGTGTAATTGGCCAAAACATGGCGGATCATCCAGCTACTAACATAACTACACTGAAAATAACACCACCGCATGACCACCTGTAACCTTTAATTTTTACAGTGGCAATTTTGCTGTCATATTAATTAATTGGAATTACTTTGGCTACGGTATTTTTATTTTCCTTCGTGTGCGATGTATTCAACTGAAGCAGAAGTTGCTATTGTCAATTGGTGTAGTGTAATAATTTAAGGAGTGTAAGATACTTATTTTCTGTATCGATCACTTTAAAATTGGTGGTTATTTAAATGCGATCCACATAAGAAACCGTAAGCAACCCTCAATTTTAACGGAGGATATGAAACTGAATGTTTTAATTTTTGTGGAAGAGGATCCCATAAGAAACTTAAGGGAAATAGCGTCCGAATTTAATATCTATATATGATACATGATATGTAATATATGATATGTGATATACGATAGGTATACTCCATCTATCGAATTTATGGCGCAACTTCATATGAAAATATTTCTTATTAATAGTAGTAATTCATTTTATCGCGGTTCCACTATGACCCCGTAGCACACCTAAATAGAAAAATAAAAATGATTTTCACTAAATATTGTAGCGACATCGAGGCGCCATCAAGTCGATAAAAAATTAGTCACCGGCGGTAAGGAATTTAAAGCCGATCCGAATAATAATTAACTGTTACAAATTAATCTGGTTTAAGGACCGTTATAAATTTATTAGTAATCAATTAAACATAAATAAATTACATTTATTTCATACTATCTAGTAATCGCCGCTTTCCCAGACTGATTTGAGTCTGGTAAATCGTATTTTACCAGACTGAAAATTTTTACCAGACTGGAAATGTTACCTAGCAACATCAACTGACATCCATCTAAACCTATATATTAATGTGTCAAACAACTGTCAGATCAAACAAATCAAGTGATCGACTTTTACTTTCATTTGAACGCGTACACATTCTAATCAAAAATTATATGGCATTTTAATTAAAAAAAGAGCAGTATGAAATAATAGTGTATTAAAGTACAAGTGTCATTTGGCGAAGATTGTCGCACGAGGTAGTTTGCCGCATAAGCTGCGTAGCGGCGAATGCGGCAAAAGCCGAGTGCGACAAGTAGTCAAATGACACGTGTGCTTTATACTATTTTTTCTATTTCGACTTTTAAATAATATATACAAATTATAAATATTGCCTTTAGGCGTTGTTAGGTAATTTTAAACCTGGTTTTAAACTATCATTCAGTGTATGTTGGTAATAGACACAGTTCATTTATTTTCACGTTGGCTAACCTGATTCCTGTATTTTCAAACTTCAAACTTTTAATTATTTGGTCATAATTCCATTTTGCGGCCGTTATGATGAATACGGATGACAAACACGTCTCTTGTACAATAAATTGTCATACCTTTGTTTATTTGAAATTTAGTTAAAAAGTCCTCTCTCGTACTTTATTTACACGTTACAGATTATGTTTAGTTTTGATTTGACGGATACCGATGACGGCAAAAAAGCGAGGGGTACCAATCCAACAAAATAAAAAAAAGAATACGTTTCTATTTCTTTCAGCATCATTTTTGTCTAGAAACGCACGCAAACTGAACCAATCAAGTACGGTTTCGGTATTGTTTCCACATCGAAATAGAAAAAATGTTTTACATTATTTGTATGTTAAATCAGTTAACGTTACTCGTTTCGAAATTCCTGCCTCAGCTACGCTTCGGCAGCAAACATCTCACTCGTTAACGTAAACCTTGATTTACCATACTCATATGTAAATAACTATTACGATACAATATTGACATTTGAAAGGCATTCTTGGATTCAAAAAAATGTTCAGAATTTAAAAATGCAATAATATACAAGGTGTTTCATTTAAAAATCCAAAGCCATCGGCACTTTTGGCGAAACCACAAGTAATAAGAAATGTAGTTATATGTCCAATAGCAATAGTCCTACTTGCTATGATTATAACACGTCCGAAATTTTAACTAAATATATTCATAGTAAAGTAGGTAACCATAGTCTTGTTACACCCGGTATACCTCCCTATCGAACCCTGCAGTACAGTTAGGTAACATACCTAATTAAAACAAGTTGTAAATCAGCATATGCATGATTAAAGCGCATTTTTGGTCATGCAGGTCAGTATTTTATTAGCGAAGTTTAAAATTATCGATCTCACGAGTAATTTTGGCTGCGTTAAATAATTAATTTTATTTAATTTCAATTGACGGTATGTCTTCATTTTGTAAAACAAATCATAAGGTAGGTAAATAATAAGTTTTTATACTGGTAGCGCTATCTAACGGTAAAATTATAGCACCTCCGAAACCCATATCGAAATTATTTTCTTCAATTAATTATCGATCTCACAAGTAATCTAACTCAAAATAGACTAGTGCCTGCACATCTACACTATAGCAGAAAGCTTTTTGTGAAAATTTGAATTCTCTAGCTATTGTAGTTGTGGAGATCTCACGCGGACAGCCGGCCTTCCAGCAATAACGAATATAATAGCGTATTTTTTTCAAAAATGCGCTAAAAAAAATAGTGGTTCCGGTATAATAAATTTTCGTCTGAATAGGTAGGTAATGGCATTGAATTTATGATAAATTCAATGGTAATGGGTAACGTGTGTCTTATTTTAGTTGCGACTGCAATGTGTATCAACTGTTTTTAAAGGTAGAGATTTGTGGTGTGTCACTTTTTTGTGAATCTTTTAATACCACAAACAGAATCGATTTAGAATCGATACAGGGTGAAAACTAACAGTTTAGCTTTTGGGGATGTTATTGTTATCGTATCCGACTACCCATGTAAGATAGAAAAATGGTAAAAACTACGCTATTTTAGATATTTTTACGTAGAATCCAGTGGCGTAGTTAAAAAATTGAACACCGATTCTGAGATTGGACCCAATGTTGCTATTTTTCAAATGCAACACCCTAATATATCTCAACGTCAATTATTTGCATTCGTTTTCCTGAATATACATATAATCTTGTATATCATATTTTTCAAAATTTTGAAATATCATGTTATTCTACCGTCAGCCATTTTTATTGATTGGTATCTGTTGTCATGAATACCTACAAAATACCTAGGTACGGTTTTTATTTTTGGTTCAAGGCTAAAATTTAAAAAAAATATAGGTTGCGATAGGTACATCAATGTAATTAGAAAAAAGAATGCAAAAAAATTGATGTTAAGATATACAGGGTGTTGCAATTCAAAATTAGGCCAGTGTAAAAATATTTAAAATAGGCAGTTTTTACATGGGTAGTAAGATATAACTTTCCATCAATGATTAAAGTGCTGCGCATTACCACCACGCGCCATAGCAATTAATCTCGCCACCAAAACGAATCGTTTAATTACAAAATAACGTGGGAAAAATAGAGCGAAATTCGTCAATTATGTATAAACATTGAGTTCACAACTTAGTCAAAGCTCAAAGGTTACTAAAATATGCTATTCCTGGAACATTTCCCTCGTATTACAGCAATATTTGACGTTGTTTTTAATAATGTAATCTACAAAATAAGTTTTTTATAGGACGAAAACAAACAGACTGTGTTGATATTATGTAAAAAATAAAGCCATTCATAACATTAAGTAATGGCGTTGTTCGTTTTTTATGGTCGGCGTCTCGACGATACTTGCTTTTGTTTATCAACAGAGCGACTAACAACCTCAATTTCATTAGGTAGATACCTGCGTTGATAATTTCGATTTGGAGTAGGTAATAAAGAGTAGGTAATAACTTTATGTCGTTATCATCAGAAACCTTCTCAGAAACATTCTGAACGGACTCTCAGCAATGAAAAGTTGTATCCCGTGATAAACACAGACTCAGTTTATTTAAGAAGAAGAAAGAATTGTTCCAAACTACTTCAGAACCTTTCCCCTGTTCTGTACCGCATCGATCCTGCATTTCAGTTTTCAACTTGCCCCTGCTCTAATGTCCAAATGCAGCCAAGAAGCATGTTGTTCATTAAGCTACTACGAGTAGAATGAAGAATGGAGAGGAGTTTCACCCCCAGGTTCTACGCTAACTTCACCCTACAAGAACACGAAAAAAGTTAACCCGGCAACGTTTAAAAAATGGCCACCCGAATGACCATTCCCTCCAAAACTAAACAAGATCCCGCTTAAATTTGAAAAGTGAAACGTGATAAAACATCTAAAGCACAGTAGGGAAGGAACGTAAAATAAAACAAGTTTGTTTAATAATGATCGCAATTATTAAGATTGTGAAAGCACGGAAATTTAAGTCGAAATAAATTACATTGCAAAAATAAACTTTGAAAATGGTAGTTCACCGAATAAAACTAGAAATAGGCACATAGATTCTAAACTGAAGAGTTTGATTAGCGTAATCCCGCTCCGGCAAGATGGGTAACCCGCCCCTGGTTTCGGTGTTTCGAGCCTACAGTTGAATATCGAAGACAATTATGGAATTAGGTGTCGTAACTCAATTTTGACTAGTTTTTTTCCCACCCCCGTGACTGCTTCATTCACGGAGAAAATTGTTAGTAACAAACAACAAAATGGAATCAAAGAAAATCTTATTTTAAACACGTTTTTTTATTAGGTCCTATTGCGGCTATCGATTTCGACCTTATAAGGTCATCTTCAGGCCGAGCGTCATACGGTGAAATGAGGAAGCATGTAATATTATTAACGGTGTTGTATGTATTAGTTATCAGGAAAGATATTTTTAAGTATACGCTCGGCCTGAAGATGACCTTATAAGGTCGAAATCGATAGCCGCAATAGGACCTAATAAAAAAACGTGTTTAAAATAAGATTTTCTTTGATTCCATTTTGCATCACACAACACGTTTAAAATAAAGAACGATGGAACAATACATCAATCGAAACAAACAACAAGTCAGTACATACATCAAACGAATCGGCAATTTCCACATATTAAAATAAAATGAAAACTTATACGAATGTTACTTCAGGGACAAGAACGATTACAAACAATAGCATAACGGTATCACCTATGTGATTATGCATTGCGGTTAAACCAAGTAAATTGCAAAAACAAAGATTCGATCAAACACACAAAAAATATAAAATGTGGCATACAAAACACAAATACGATATAAAGAAATGCAAAGATTACTACCTGCATTAAATAAACACAAAATAACAACAAAAATTTATGGAGCGACGCGTTCACCATCGCTATTCAAGACAAGATGCCAAACGTAACCCATTTAGATGGCGCAGGCAGCTTTTTCCATTGAACTATATACTCTGTAACTGGAACGGCATCGAGCGCCAAAATCGCGTGCCGCAATGATTTTAGGCAACCAGCATAACGTAGGTATTCTCATCCTTGTCTGGCACGTTGTTTTGTATTGCATATGCAGGACCGATCACACGTATTTGGTTAAAAATACAGATGAGTACATAAACTGGAAGGTTGAGGCCTTAGAAAGATAAAGATAAATGCTTGCCCATGCTTTTATACGAGCCAATATCTATTTGTTACTGGAATATCTTAAAATATATACATCCCATAAGCCCACATGAGTGGAACAAGGTAAGGGATACCTACCTCTACCCATCTCTCTCACAAAAATTCGCCACGGCCCCTGGCAACGTCTGATTACGGGCGATGCCGTTCCAGTTACAGAGTATATAGTTCAATGGCTTTTTCCCACCTAGAAATTGCATGGTTGCCAACTCTCAAAAATGTATGTATCGTCGTAAGTTGTATATACAGGGTGGAACCTCTCAGTACCATAGGATAGAAGATTTAAATACCTTTGACATTTCCTTCATATATAGCAGCATTAACGAACGATACAGTTAACAGTTGGTCGTAATTGCTATTCATCCAGGAAAACAACTTTTCATAATTTCATATTCTTTATAATAGGCTTGACTGGATGTGAATTTTGCACCTACCAATTTTTCTTCTGCTTTTGCAACAAGCCATTAAATGGACGGTGTAGACATTTATTCGAGTATAACGTCAATACGATTTGATTTTATTTCTCTTATTTTTAAATTTTATTGCAGTATAATAACTAAAAATACTATAATAAACACGTGTATAATTTAAAGCACTTGCAACATGGTATTTCATGACACAAAAGTTTGACATTTTTGACGTCATGTGCGTCAGACAAAAAGGTGCCCCGTACGCAAAGCTTCGGACTAAAAGGTGGGTTCATAGCTCTCCGTTTATACGTTTCCGTTTGTCCGTTAGCCAATCAGAACAGAGTAAATTTTTAAACCGCATGCCGTCCATTTACAACGGGAAAGTTGGTTGAAGTTGAACATTTACATTTCCGTTGGGCCGTTTTTTAACAAGAGTAAGGTTATGTTTGTTATATTGCTGACGTTTAAGAGCAAATTTAACAGTGTTCGCCTATTACGTTCTTCGCGGTGATAATCTGATAGTAGTTTCTACGTACTGAAGATCACGGTGGGTACAGTACAAAATAAAATTTAGGTTATGGTTATACCTTGTAAACGTACGATATGGACGGATTGCTATGAACCTTGCACTATCCGTTTGACGGATCAACGCAACGGATAAACGGAGAGCTATGAACCCACCTTTAAGCACGACGCGCAATGAATCGACTCGACGCCACCGATCGATTTGCTATGCAAACATTTAAATAGGCATCCGCGCACTGCTTCGGTTCGGTTACGATATCATCGACCGGTTCGGATCGACTACACGCGGAACCGTGACCGTGACGGTCAAAACTCTTGACTGTCTGTCGGCGATCGACAATTTTTGCCTCTTCGGCCATTCTGCGTTGTAGTCGATCCGAACAGGTCAATAACCAATTCGACGCAGTGCGCGGATGTCTATTTAAATGTTTGCATAGCAAATCGATCGGTGCCGCCGAGTCGTTTCAATGCGCGTCCTGAGGGCATCGATTCCCGAAGTTAGTCGATATGCTCCGTGATGTGACCGGGCTGCCATGACGTCATGATCGTATACGATAGGGATAAGTTCAAGTTTAGCTGCATTCCCGACTCATGGACAAACTTTATGCGTTAACCAATCACAGACAAAAATTGAACTGTCATTTGTCATTAATAACCAGAAAATCCTCGAACAATTTCATCTTTTATTTCACAGAAAATATGTATAGGTTAGGGCACTGAATAACCCCTAGCAAAACAGCTGCAAGATCCGTCCTGTAGCTGCAACTGCGCATGACTTTCACGCAACGAGTGGTCTAGACCGTCGTTGCGTTCGATTAACTTATCGCTCGATTTGGTATTCTAGGTTCGAGAATGCAGTCACATTCACGTTCACATAAAGGTCAGTCGATGTAAACCCCAGAACAAAAAACTTAGAAGGGAAACGTAAACGGGAACAACTGAGTACAAACATAATTAGTTTGGAGAACATTCAATAGAGGGCGCATAGTTAGCGTGCGTGTTAAAGTTACTAAATCTAGTAACTTTAGTGCGTGTTCGCCATTATGACAGTTGAATTTTGAATTTTGATTGACGGCTTATTGTGCTTTAAGTATAATTACTATTCATTATTACAATGAATTCTGCATACACAAGTCGAGAACGTACATGTTGTGTGACAAATTGTGAAGACGTTTCCCAAAAATGGAGCCCGAAGTTTTTAAGAATTGGTTTAGAATATAATGTGGAAGAAATTTACACAAAAGTTTTTGGTTTGTGAACGTCATTTTTCTGGATGCGGTTTAGAACCTGGAACACGAAGAGATTTAAAGCGTGTGGCAGTTCGCACATTATATTAGCAGGTAACACTAATTGAATTGTAATAAATTGCCACATAGGTATTTTATTTTTAGAACGATCTGGAGAGCATCATACAGTAGAGTTCCATGAAGTTGATCTTGTATCTTATATAATCGTATTAAATTAAATATAACTCCTTGATTGGATTAATTGGAGTTGTTACTTATAAAACAAGTGCCCTGTACTCTTTGAAGGCCCTGACTGGTGAGGTGCATCCGCATTAAACTGAATTTATTTGGAACCCTAACAAATAAAATTGGACTTCACTGGCTGGATTCATTTACCTTTTAGGTTTCAGCTAGTCAAATCCAATGTTATTGTTACAGATCCGGAGAAATTCACTATAATGCGGACGTAGCTTACATTTTAATATTTAAATTTGGCGCCATTCACGCAAAAGCTGCTGAGAACATACACGAGATGGCGCGTCATTTTTACATTACACTACAGTTTCCATTCTAAGTTTGTTGTTCTATGGATGTAAACAAAGCACATCTTCGGGAATCGACGCCCACTGCGCTTTATTGTCGGCGAAAACTCACTTCTCGAAATTTTAGCAGTGTACATTAGGCCGTTTCAAACACGGTTTTTTTTAAATATTTGATTTGAGCTAGGAAGCTGTTTCGTCAAGAATTTGGCACCTGGTTTTATATCAAAACAGAATCAGAATTTTTAATACTTAAAAGTGGAGGGCGGGACACTTCGCCGAATGCCCACAACGCCGACCCGATTTTTGGATGGTCCATATCGCCGACTAGGGACACTACGCCGACGGACACTACGCCGACAGTGCCCACATTGCCGACAAGTGGACAAGGGACACAACGCCGACCATGCCCACATCGCCGACAGGTGTACAAGGGACACAACGCCGACCATGCCCACTTCGCCGACGGACACTACGCCGACCGTGCCCACATCGCCGACAAGTGTACAAGGGACACTACGCCGACCATGCCCACATCGCCGACAAGTGTGCAAGGGACACTAGGCCGAACGTGCCCACAACGCCGACTATTCGGAAAAAAAATACTAGGGACACTACGCCGACAGCGACCACATCGTCGACAATGGAGAAGTTTCCAGTTTTTTGTTATTAATTAATAATGACAATTCCTCCACAAATGGCAAAGTTACAAGACTTTAAAGTTGCGATTGGAAAAATAATTTCGAGACGTCCCTTCATCTAGTTTGCTAAGAGCATGCCTTGACCATGCGATCAAAAAAGAGTGGAGTCGCCTATGAATCGCCTTTACAAATTTTTGTTTGTATGGGAAATCGTATTTCGTGGAATTACGTAAAATGACGTCACCGACACTGCCGTTCCGCGCTGAATACCTAAACTTAAATAATATATTTCTCAGTCATTTATTGCCGGATTTTGAAATTTCTTTTACTGGTTTATTAGTTTTGATCTATACTTTGATGTCATTAGGCTTAATATAGTAAGTAATATCATGTGGTTGAACGGTAAAAGATTAATGAATATCGCGATTCTTAAATTTCACATTTAGTCAAACAAAGCGAACAATAACTAGGGCTGATTGTATAAAGGCTGGTTGAACTTCGCTTGTAGTTAACAACTGGATTAAGGTATAAGAATGGTTAAAATTTGACGTTTTGTCAAACTTCAACCAATTAGGTATCTTAACCCATTGATGTAATCCAAACGAGGTTTAATCTGCTTTATACAACCGACCCTTATGCCCGTCAAGAATCAAGACGGGATTCATGAAACTAGATTAGAAAATACGATCTTAAATAAACAACCAGTTATAATCGATCATTTGCGCATGAATCTACCATTATATCAACTATTGGTGACGTTTTCTGTCAATCCCAGAATTAATCTTCGATCTCGGATCAATCTACGAGTTAGTACGGGCATTAGTGTCCGCTTTACTAACAATGACACTTACTAAAAATCTTATATTGCTTGGCCACCTTGGATTATAAAGCCGGGCTCAGACGACTCGTGTACTTGGCGAATAATCGTTACTTTCGTATACTTGGCATGTCGTGTGAGTGGGTTACTTGTACAATTAATTGTCACTCGTTAGTTTTCCATTTCTTGTCGGTAAAATTGGTCCGAGTCAAAGGGATCACGATTATTCGCACACTTGCCAAGTACATACTTATCTATACTTGTAGAGGCGCTCAAACGGAATGCACAAATAATTTGCCTTTAGTGCGATTATTAATTTAGTTTTCAGTTAAAGACGGAAGCGTACAGACGTTTTTTTTGTTTTTTTCTTTTTTTATTGAAATGGAGTGGACAAATGAGATTGTGTTGGAATTTCTTGTTTTTTATGATAATGAGCCGGTCATTTGGATGGCTAAACACAAAGACTCAACACAACAAAAGCCGCGGAAGCAACAACTAAATTCTCTGGACGGCCGCTATCCATAATGGCAGTCACGTCACTGTCTAATCATTCATTTGTACAAAGTATACAAATGTTCGCCCCAAATATTCGCCCTCGCGTACTTGTACAATGTACACGTCGTGTGAGTACCCTGCTTGCCATCGCAACTCGCCAAGCTAGTATACTTCCCAAGTACGCAAATAATTGTGTATTCGCCAAGTACACGAGTCGTCTGAGCCCGGCTTAAGGTACGGTGCAATTCCATTCTGGTGCTAATCAATGATTAACTTTGACCATCGTTTATATAATAAAGTATTCCCATTATACTCTACCATAAATTTACCAAATTGTTGTCTTAAAATCTGCATAGTTGCAGGTTTTTCTTAGAAAAACCCGTAAATACGGAATTGCGGATTAATGTTTAAAGTAGGTGCCGCTCTTAGTAAAATATTGTTTACAGGTAGAGTGAGAATTTTCACCCTTTACTATGGGAACCTTTGCTGTCGGTCTCTGTATTTCCATTATGTATATTCCATCGTGACTTTATCAAAATGTTGTCCCAACATCTGCATAGGTAATTGAAGGTTTTTCTTAGAAAAATCTGTATTAGGGTCATAGGTCAATACAGAATTGCGGATTAATGTTCAAAAAAGGTGCCGCTCTTAGTAAAATATTGTTTACAGGTAGTGAGATTTTTGACCTTTTTCGGTAGATAGGAACTTATACTACGGTAATTACTAACTGCATTTTAAACCAAGAAAGAATTTCTTTTCGTACAAACAAGGTAAATGTGTATTACTGTTTGTGGGGGTAGCAAATTATTCATAATCATAAGTAGGTACTAATTTACGACCTGCTTTAATTTTGCTATGACATGACGTCAGATACTGTGACGAAACGCCAGTGAAACAAAGTTACACACTTTAGTTTTATACGCACTGAAATAACTTGCATTGGCGAAGAATAAAAATAATGAATTCTACCACCGTGCCACCCTTTGAATTTGTGTTTATCTCGATAATTTCGGTGATTTTGATTTTTGATAACACGATACCAATGTAAGTGTAAAAACGCTTAAAATATTTACACCTAGGTAGCAAATTGAAATAAAAATATAGTTTATGAGAAAAAACGGATGTATTCCACTATGGGAAGATGTGAATATGGAGTAAAAAGTAATTCATTTGTTAAATTGTTAAAATGTGTGCTTATGAACATTAAATTCATAAAATATGAACTAATCTTGTTTAGCATATTTTGTACACATTAAACATTAAAAATAAATCGTTACTCAATTACATAAACGATGGTCAAAGTTAATCATTGATTAAAAGTATCAGAATGGGATACACCTTACCTTATAATCCAAGGTGGCCAAGCAATATAAGATTTTTAGTAAGTGTCATTGTTAGTAAAGCGGACACTAATGCTCGTACTAACTCGTAGATTGATCCGAGATCGAAGATTAATTCTGGGATTGACAGAAAACGTCACCAATAGTTGATATAATGGTAGATTCATGCGCAAATGACCGATTATAACTGGTTGTTTATTTAAGATCGTATTTGCTAATCTAGTTTCATGAATCCCGTCTTGATTCTTGACGGGCATAAGGGTCGGTTGTATAAAGCAGATTAAACCTCGTTTGGATTATATCAATGGGTTAAGATACCTAATTGGTTGAAGTTTGACAAAACGTCAAATTTTAACCATTCTTATACGCCTTAATCCAGTTGTTAACTACAAGCGAAGTTCAACCAGCCTTTATACAATCAGCCCTAGTTATTGTTCGCTTTGTTTGACTAAATGTGAAATTTAAGAATCGCGATATTTTACCGTTCAACCAACCTTTTTTTTCAAATTAAAAAAAACGCGATAAATTCTTCTATACTTCCGGTGTAAAGATTTACGAATTTCAGTTTATCAAAACACAGCAACTATCAAATAGGGACAATTGATATTACTATATTAAGCCTAATGACATCAAAATATAGATCAAAACTAATAAACCAGTAAAAGAAATTTCAAAATCCGAAAATAAATGACAAAAATATATTATTTAAGTTTAGGTATTCAGCGCGGAACGGCAGTGTCGGTGACGTCATTTTACGTAATTCCAGGAAATACGATTTCCCATATAAACAAAAATTTTTAAAGGCGATTCATAGGCGATACCACTCTTTTTGATCGCATGCTCAAGACATGCTCTTAGCAAACTAGGTGAAGTGACGTCCCGAAATTATTATTCCAATCGCAACTTTAGTCTTGTAACTTTGGGATTTGTGGAGTAATTTTATTGATTCTATCACATTTTTGTTTCATTTTACTTAAATTTTCATAATTAATTTATAACAAAAAACTGGAAACTTCTCCATTGTCGACGATGTGGTCGCTGTCGGCGTAGTGTCCCTAGTAATTTTTTTTGCGAATAGTCGGCGTTGTGGGCACGTTCGGTCTAGTGTCCCTTGCACACTTGTCGGCGATGTGGGCATGGTCGGCGTAGTGTCCCTTATACACTTGTCGGCGATGTGGGCACGGTCGGCGTAGTGTCCGTCGGCGAAGTGGGCATGGTCGGCGTTGTGTCCCTTGTACACCTGTCGGCGATGTGGGCATGGTCGGGGTTGTGTCCCTTGTCCACTTGTCGGCGATGTGGGCACTGTCGGCGTAGTGTCCCTAGTCGGCGATATGGACCATCCAAAAATC
>NW_022170663.1:28825204-28844473 GCF_008802855.1 Photinus pyralis
GCAAACTCATATTTTTACATCTTGAGCTGTTGCGCTTTGAGCACTAACGCTTTTTTTTGCGACACTAACGATCACTAACACTGATTGATCGATTAAAGTAGAAAACTAAACGGATTTCGTTTGTTGGTATACCGGCGTGAAGTTGGCAGGTCCCAATAAGCCACGTTTAATTTTGAGGTGGTTTGGTACCTTTTTGGTGGGGATCCCTTGCAGCACCAACGTTCGCATGTGAAGCACTAATGAGCACTAACGAGCTGCTTCAAATTCGCATTAGGACAGGGCCAATTTGACAAATGTGGGTCTGCTGCATGAAGTTAGCAGACCCCTTTTTACCACGTTTTGAGCTGCTACACTTTGAGCACTAACGTTTATATTGGCGGCACTAACGAGCACTAACGCTGCTAGTTTAACTAGTGTAAAGATTGCATCGATTTTCTTAAATGGGTCTGCGGGCATGAAATTAGCAGGCCCACAAATATTTTTAAAAAATAGTAAGTTTCCTTTTGTGCACTAACGATTTCTTCAGCGGCACTAACGTGCACTGACGGAACACTAACGATATGAGTAAGCAGAACCAGGGTCTGCTGTAGTAGGCCTGGCAAGTTCATGGACATATGTTATCCTACTCAATTTAAGACACCACGATAGAGAAGTCTATTACGCACCTTACATCCCTCGGCGCAAGCGCCTCAGGGTGTAATCTTCGTGCTTAGGCAATAATACTAAACTTCTCTACCTTGGTATATAATGTACTGTTACATAATCACATAAAATATCAATAATATCAACCCCTAACCTAATAATGATTTAAACAGAAATTTTGAAAAATCTTGAATAGCTTGAAAACCTTTGAGGCTGGGTATAGGGAAATGTGGTATCAAACGACGTAGATCTTCATGTAGATGACGGAAATAAAATATAGGGTGTTCTATTTAAAAGCTATCCACATCCGTTAAAACTGGAAGTGACACAATGATGATAATATTTTCTTTCGATAGATCATGGAAAACTATGTTATTATAGTATGCACATTTTCAGATTTCAATTATTAATGGGAGTCTGAATACTTTTAGGTAACGGTTTGCGTGATTACCGATAAATTAGTATTGTTAAGTATCCATCTATAATGTACCAGAGCTTAAGGTGGGTGAGTAAAACCACAATGCCAAAAAAACCAAAACTGATTTTATTGCCGGCTGTGAACAAGAAAACTAAAATAACATTGCATAAACAAAAAAATCTCTCTACAAACCTAACAGCCCCTTACCTAAAACCAGGCAGCGTGTTACCAATTAAACATTTTGTCCGGCAGCCCGCACCCACTAGGATTTTAAGTAGTCATTAACCGCGACGCAACAACAAAATCAAATGAGCTCTCTAAATAAAACAAACCAAACACGCATGTCACCTGAACATCAAACCTTATCAAACATTAGTCCACGGGCGTAAATTTAAAAGCTTTTTCCCAGTGGCGTTCATTCTCAACGAATAACTAAAATAACAATTAATTCTAACGTCAAATTATATCCTGTACAACACTACAAAAAATTATTGTTCCGTACCTACATATGTTTTTATAATAATTTTGGCAATAAATGCTGGCAGGACAATTATTTATGTCTTAATTTCTTTCATATTAAAAATTCTTTCAAACCTCATTTAAATACAAAGGTAAATATTAAATAGGTAAGTGTGAAAATAAATAATGATTAACACTTATCTAATTTTTCATTTCATGTATAGTATGCATTTCACATCCATTCGCATTTCGCATGTAGGTAATGCATTTTCGTGGACACGTTATAAGCGTTACTACGTATAACACTCAAGAAGCAAATCTAAAGTCTATATCAATGTCTACTTACAGTAGAATTTCGGGAAAGTACAAGGGAAGTTTGGGGGAAGTACGGGGAAGTACAGGGAAGTTAAGAGGAAGTACTGGAGGACTTCCCCCGAAGGGGAAGTATTGTTCAAATGTTGGGTCTGGTGATTACCCCCTGATTATTTCGATAAGTAAAAGTGAAGTTGGCCCCGCCCCGGTTCTTTTAATTTTCTTTATGTTTTGTTCCAGCACTAAAGATAGGCTTCGAGCACGAAAGAGCAACTAACGACACATTTTTGTCAAATTATTTCATTTGAGCGGGGCCAAGTTCACATGGGTGCCTTGTCGCCTTCCCTTTCTTCGTAAAATAAAATGGATTTGTACTTTCAGTATTATTCCAAATGTATGGAGAACACACAGCTTCAAATGATGAGATAAGCAAAATCACAGAGATTCTGAAACCAGCTTTAGCAAGCGACATTAGAGTTTAAATGAGGAGCACAAGTGATTATCCCTCGATCTTGCCTTTTGGAAACTGTTTCTTTTTGTAGAGATTTTCTTATACTTTCATGATCAAGCCTACAGTTTTGTTCCATTGCCTTTTGTACTTAGGTAATAAAAGTTGTAAAGGATTACTTCAGATGTAAAACAAGCAATAAGCATACAAAAAAACTACAAAATTACCTATTATAAAGGAAATACACAAACATCTATCTAGAAAAAGTTTCCTTTGAACAATATCGCTACCTTCCTTTCCATTTCAAATGCGTTACTGGTTTCGTCGTACTGGGCGTATAGCAAATACATTTTCTGTTTGCATCGCAATAACCATTACAGCTTCCAACAGCGAAACAGCATTTCAGCATACAACATTGAACTTTTTCGCACTCGTGCCAACATGCTAAAAAATCCAGCTATCACAAACCCATATTTTGCAGTTTATCTCACCGTGCACAACACCTAAAGCGAATGCAATAGCGAATAAAATCCCGGCAACATTAATTAACTTCATAATTTCATTACAGGAAAACGAGGGTATCTGATGAAACTTTGCAACAGTTATAGCTTTAAAACGACCTCAGCATGGCCATGTGTAAACAATGCCGACGGTGACGGTGTAAATTTTTTACTTTTCCGCGATTATATTTTACATCTAAATTTTCGCCATTAAAAATTACGCAATTATAATATAATTTAATGTTGAGCCCGAAACCCAACGAGCATGTAATTATTATATAAACGTGCGATGAACTTGGCGTGATCGACAGCTCGTTATTAATACACAACTACCCAAAACCTTCGTAACGGATGGCTAAAAATGATTCCGTTTAATGAATGGTAAAAAGCGCTTCATGAATTATGATCTGCTCCCGACAGCTCGCTCCAGATTTTATGGCGGATCGACTCGGTTGTTAAACAATGCCAGAATTGGAAAAATGGGAATTTGGATTCTAATATAGGCAAAATACAATAAAATGAATAATAAGCGTTGGACTTTTAGATGAGCTTCTCGGAATGCTTTTGTATGGCAGTAAAAGGGATGGCTTCGGTTTTGCAATAAAAACAAGGCGCGCTGCATTTCTAAAATTGTTGGCGAAATGTTTTGCTCGAAAATTTATAGAGGTATGCACTTCCGGCGCAAAGGTGACCGAGAGCGAAGATCCAAATGCGCAAAGTGTAGAAACAAAGGAAGTTTTCATTTACATAGGGCTAATTGTTTCGAATTTAAAACAATAAAGTCAGTTACGTTTACGTTACGTGCTTACATTTTGTAATTGCCCTCATCGTTGGGGCGGTTAATTACAAAGATGGCTTTCCCGTTCCTTTGATATGGAAATTTTTTTACGCAAAACGAAGGATTTCATCATTTCTTTCTCAAAGGTGTATATGAAATTTCGCCACCTTATATTATAATTCTAAAATTTGTTCCTTGACTCTCTAATAAATTTGGTTGCTACTCAGAGAGGATTTGATACCGCAAAGCAATAGACATTCAGTGTGTAACAATTAAGCATCGTGAATTACGGTGGCGTTTTTCGGCACAATAAAAAAGAACGTTGTTAAATAATTAAGACCTACCTTTTCGTCGAATATACAACTAGATATAGTAGTTCTTTACCACCCTACGCAATAAACATGGTCAAAAATCAACAAAACGCCGTAATTTCGTTCAGAGCCTTTGTGAATAAAAGATTATCGATAGTGAATTAGTAAAGGTGATTAATGTATGATAATGATAATGTTTATTCAATAATGAAAGATACAAAGTCTTTTTTATCACGTCAATACAAACAAAGGCTAACCAAGACAGTTTTAGATCTAACTTTTCAAATTCTTGGACAGAACAAAAAGATCAATGGCGTTCTCTAGTGACATCTATTTCTAACATCGACGGATGGATCAAAGTTCCACTACTTGCTTCAGTTCGTGAAACGTGATAAAAGTACGCTCTTCGAAATCGACGATTTTTGAAACGCTTTGATTTACAATAGAAGGAGGAATGGTAAATTAACTAGAGTGCATAAAAAAAGACGAAAATAAAAACTCAACGAACATGAATGAGGTCTTGCAGGCAATTAGACACACTAGAGAAAGGCTAAAGGGAAAACCAGAAGAATAAAATAAGGAATTACAACGAATAAATCGAAACAAAAAGAGAACAATAAAAACAAATGACTTTGAGTAGGCGCAGGCAAAAAATAATAAGCTCCGTTTAAATGTTGTGTCCCACCACTTCTAGATACTATAAAATGACAACTGTCGCCAGGAAAGATTGCCGGTCAAAGCACACCTTGTGTCAATTTACAATCTATAGCGGAAAAAAAATCCAATGAAAAAAAAACTACGGAAAAAAAATCCAGGAAAAAACAGCCACGGAAAAAAAATCCTACGGAACAAAAATTCACCGGAAGTATAATCCATAGAATAATAATCCATGGAAACATAATCCATGGAAACATAATCCATGGAAAAATAATCCATGGAAAATTAATCTATGGAAAAAGTACAGGATTTACCATCCAAGGAAAAAACGGAAAAACATCTACGGAAAAATCTGTATGAGAAAAAGGGAAGTACCTAAACCTGTGATAGCGTTACGTAAAAAAAAACACAATAAATGCAAAATATAATAAGTTTTAATAACAACTAGGGCCAGGGCGTACTGTTGACAATACAAAATATGTATAAAGAAATGAAGTATAATAGTTTCAATGAACTATGTAAATCGAATAGTATGACCTACGGCTAAAATGAAATCTTCCATAGTTCGGGCCCCGTCTCTGTATTCTACGCAAAGGGTGTTTAGTCGTCTCTGCAAGTTTTCAGTTGTGGTGCATTTTAGTATATTAGTATTAATTTAGTCAGTTTAGTGTAATGTGTAATAATTGAACTATACAGGGTGATTCAAATTCAAAGGCCACCATGGGGATCTCGGGAACTGTAAGAGATAGGTAGAGGTAGTTTACATTTGACAAAGTTACCCTTGATGGTAACATCATCTATTTTTAATAAGAAATAACGTTAATTCGTAAAAACGCAAGAAACTACTTACGTACGTTACTTAAGACAAAGGCAAAAAAGATATTTTACAAGCATTTGAAGAATGCAAGTAAGAGGATGAAGAAAAGAATGCATTAACCCATCGTTAAGTAACAATCCTGATAATTACCTACAATATAATTTAGAAAATTAAGCCAGAAAAGAACACTGTTTCTTTAATTTAATATACATTCTTTTTTCCTGACTGTTTTTTCCTGGAATTTGTTTCCGCTGACTTTTTTTACCTGGCTTATTTTTCCGCTGTTTTTTTTTTCCGTGCCTCTTTTTTCCTGGATTTTTTTTCCGTAGTTTTTTTTTCATTGGATTTTTTTTCCTAGATTCATGTTTTTTTTAAGATGCGAGCGACTTCCGGAATAGGATCGTGCCAATGTTGAATGAAAAGACTTTTCGTTCAACATTGGCACGATCCTATCCCGGAAGTCGCTCACATCTTTAGAAAAACACAGACTGTAGACCGGGATCAGCTCTTCTGTGACCGGCAATCTTTCCTGGCGAGAGGTTTAGATTTCTAAATGGAAACACAAATACTGAAATATAAATTAAAATGAAACGATCACATCATGTGTTTATTTGTCATAAAAACCCAATTTCTTTTAAAGATTGAAACATTTCACATACAGGATGCTTCAACTTTATTGAAGACGCTGAAACCAGAGTATAACGTCTGCGAGACTTTATTTTTATGACTGTTCAAGAACGTTGTTGGCAATGTAAAATACATCATGTAAATTACTTTCTTTAGTCCAGGCTATATAATATTTAAAAAAAAATTAGTTACCTGTTCAAACCGGGTTTTTCATGCTGGTGAAATGATTAGAAATTGGGGAAAAATAATTAAAACAGCTGAATTTTTCCGCGGGTAAAATCACGAGGGTTGAAAGGGGTGGAAACTGGTATTCTGCAATTTGTGGCAAAACTATTAATTTTAGGCGAAAATGTTCAATAGGTATAAAAGTTATAGAGAATTAAAAAATGTTTGTTTTGTATCTGCACTATTTACACATAACCTCCAGTTTTCCTAGAATAATCGGAAAAACCTTTTTTTTCGATTTTTATTCTTATTTTTGCCAAAAAAGTCATAGGGGTGTGAAGTAAAGGTAAACATAGCTTGTTTTATGATAAAAAAAGGAGACCTTTTTTTGGGCCCGTAAAGTTGAACCGTTTCCGAGATCTCACGATTTCTGAAAAAACCACCTCTTTTTCAAGTGGATGAAAAATCTATTTTTTGTCATCGTACAGTGGTGCGCGGGGAAGCAAAATTTTCTGGAAGACTTACATTTTAATAAACAAACATAAAAAATATTCCTATAGCAAAAATTCGAGAAAATCGCCACAAACTGTAAAAACAGTTTTAAGATATACACGGTTTTTGACATGATAAATCAACGTGTTGGATGTTCATAAAGATTTTTTCGAAATCTGTCTTCTTGCTTCTCTTTAATGTTCGCTTAAATATTCTCTTTTGTTATCTTACGCTCAACTGTTTTAGTTAAAACAACTTTATTATTTCTTTTCTCTGCATTTTTACCGCAATAAAAACAATTCGAAATAAAATCGAATTATCTTGCTTCCTGATTCCTGAAAAATTTGTGTTTGTTCACTGGCTCTTCTTCCTGCCTGTTTTACAGCTGATGGCGCGGATCCAATTGCGTTGGACCTGTTGATAAACTTGCAAAATCTGCAATAAGAACGTTAGTTTTACCGGCCAAAGCAAATGATTTGAGATGTAAAACCTGGAATAACTTCGTGAGGATTTTATTCATAATTCCTGTAAATGAATTCAACAGGCCCAGCGTAATCGCTTCAGCTGTAAAACAGGCAGGAAGAAGAGCCAGTGAACAAATACAAATTGTTCAGGAAGAAAAAGAATACGATTTTACTTCGAATTGCTTTTATTGCGGTAAAAATGTAGAAAAAAGAAATAATAAAAATGTTTTAATTAAGGCAGTTGGGCACTAGGAAACAAAAAAAATATTTTAGCAATATATAGAGGAAAGAGAGGACAGAATTCAAACACTTTTTTATTGGCGCGGATCCAATACGTTGATTTAGTTACAAAAAAAGCTATTTACTTGCTATGTCAAAAACAGTGTAAATCTTAAAACTGTTCCCCCAGTTTTTGTCGCTTTTCTTAAAATTTTTCTATTGGAATAACATTTTTTATTTTTGATTATTAAAATGTAAGTTCTTACGAAAATTTTGCTACTCCGCGCACCTCTGTACGATGAAAAAAATAGATCCCCTTGAAAAATAGGTGGTTTTCTTTAGAAATTTCAAACCCCCACGACTTTTTTTCGCAAAAATAAAAATAAAAAATGAAAAAAACTGTTTTTCCGGTTTTTCTAGGAAAATTGGAGGTTATGTGAAAATAGTGCAGATACAAAAGTTGCTCATTTTTAATCTCTATAACTTTTACATTGAACATTTTCGTCTAAAATTAATAGTTTCGCTACAATTTGCAAAACACCACTTTCCACCCCTTTCAACCTCCGGGATTTCACCCGCGAAAAAATTCAGCTGTTTTAATTATTTTTTCCCAATTTCTAATCATTTCACCTGCCTGAAAAACTCGGTTTCGCCCGGTAACTAATTTTTTTTGAAAATAAATTATTTTAGAGCTATTTAGCCTGGACTACTTGTAAATAGTGTAATTTGAGACCGCAAAGATCCACTTCGATTTTCTGCAAAAACTCAGTTTGGATTAAAAAGTACTGTTATGCCCATTTGGTGCCCATCATTTTTAGCGTGTTTTTGAAAAAAAGTAGCGATTATATAATTCACTTTGTCTGGTCGGTAGCACGACGCATCGAGTACTTTTCTTTCATTTTTTTTTCTTCAATTTTAATTTTAGCTGAGAATAAACGCCCATAATACAATTTAAAGGACAAACATGCAAACGACATCTCGACATCTAAACTTTTTACCTGATGTGACAAAAAAACAAAATAAATAGTCGGTAGGAATATTTATTAAATTCGTTTATTGGACATTGACGTAATGCGGTTGGACGCGTTTCTAATAATAATAATAACCATTTTGAATAAAAACATCTTTATTTTTGTCTCTCCAATTACTATGGCATTAAATTAGACAACAATATTGGACCAATCCCAAATATTGTTATGAGTCGGTAATCTACAAAATAAATACCTAACTATATAGTAATACGGTCATAAATTACCATCATAAAAAGGAGATTAGTAGGCGACACAATAATTCAGCAATAAAGACCACGGGCGCGCACATTTTTTCCTCGTGGATTATGATTAAGGCGTAATTTAAGTGGAGAGCCGCCGGATAATAAGTTCCGTTTCCCTTAATACCGGCCGCCCTTTGTTAAGATTGTCTTTGTATTAAATTTAGGGCCCTATAAACATCTGCCCGCTTACACTGTAAAAGCGGTATACAGATTTATCTTGCGCATATACCTTCCGTAACCTATCGCCTAAATTAGATTCGTTTGACTATACGCCTGTTATTGTTACAAATAAATTGGGCGAGTTCGAATTCAGGATGGCTCCGTTTGAATTTATAATGAGTACTTTGCGTACAAGGATTCGATTAGGGCGGAAATGGATTTTAAATTAAATAAGTAGATTAAATTTGCAGCAGAAGTAAAGAAAGTATATTTTCTTTTTCATATTCAAATTGCAAATGTCGGCGTTTTTTTTCTCATACTATATTTTATATATTTTTCTGAAACTACTCTACTTTCGTCTCTAAAAAGGGTGAAGAAAATGTGATTTCCTCTCTAGTAAGGATAAAGTAAAAGACAATTGCTGCGTTGATCTTAATAATGACATTTAAGAAGAAAATGTTTTTCGACTCTAGTTCAATTCAATTCAATTCAAACTTATATCCTTCAGAGCCTGTGTGCCAATTTTCAAATAATAATAATAATATTCATTTCTCTTAACATGCCAATGAAACATTTACAGAAGTCAAAGGAAACAATACAACATTTAAACACTAATGCTAAATTAAATATAAATTACCGTCTTTAAATACGTTAATGTTATAAAATGCGCCTTCAGTAAGGAATTTTTTTTAATCTACTTTTTAAGGAATTGTACGATAAATCCCTGTTTGACCAGGCATGCAAGTTAAAAAAGATCAAACGAAACATTTACAATACTCCTACGAGTTTTTTCTAATCTGTAATGCTTTAGATCAAGATTACAATTTCTTATAGCATATCAAATATAGTGTAGTATAAATATGCTAACAACAATCTAAATCTAACAAACACATAATTCTAATGGCACGACGTTAGAGAGCAAATGTTCGTGTTGCACTTGCACAATTAGCCCAAACAATGTTACAGTAGTATAAGTGAGTCTGAATCACTGATAAATAGACCATACGTAAAATATAAGAGGTAAAGTAATCTAAACAAATAACTTATCGTGCACACGGACAGACGGAGAGCGATAAAAAATTATAAACGATCTCGAGGATCGTTAACAAAACACAAATCATGTATAGAATAATCCATACGGACTAAGGGCACAAACAAAGAGCCGTCGAACCTAAGGATCTAAGAGTCTGGATAGGTACATGAAATACGTATAGGGAGGAGAAGGATAATAAACGACTATCGAATGATACTAAATTATCACTGTTAGTGCAATTTGATTAAAAATCAAGTTATATTACAATATAGTAACTAAAAAGTTGTTTTGAGTTGTTGTCAAAATAAACAGAATTGAAAACGTATTTTTTGATTTTTCTGATTCTTAATTGCAAGAAGAAACATTTGGCGCCCGAGAAAAAAGTAACCTCGTGCTTTACGAAGAATCAATTCTACCGAAGCAATAAACAACGTGAATCGCCAATTCGTCGATTCGTACCAACAATATTCAATCGGAAGCTACACGAATCCAATATCTGATGTCCATTTGAGGATCATCTAACAGTGTCACCGACCAAATATCCTTTCCACAAATTCTCAATTTCTTTTGCGAGGTAAGAGTGATCATTCTAATTTGCTTTGAAATAATTCATAACGCTCTGAATTTTATTTTGACCAGTAATGTCAAATAAAAATAAAGCATATGTAAAATCCCTTTTAGTAAAACGAGAATTTCTTTATAACAAGCTTAATGCCTTCTCATCATACATTAATGATTTAAAAAACGATTTCAATAGATCTGAGCTTAAATTACGTATCAATAAAATTGAAAATATACTTGAGGAATTTACTCATATTCATCTTCAGCTAGAAGAAATAGGGTCGACTTCTACAAATAATGTAGAAGAGGTTAATGAATTTGAAACTTTATTTTATTCATCAGTTTCTAAAGCAAAAGCTATTTCTTCCATCGAAAATGTCTTGCCGTCAACCTCTGTAAATATGCCAACGTCACTGAATGTTAAATTACCAGAATTAACGCTACCAAAATTGAATGGTGACATGAATATGTGGTTGGAGTTTCGTGACAGTTTTTCAGCAATTATAGATAGTAACTCAAATCTTTCTAAGGTGCAGAAATTTCAATATTTAAAATCAACATTATCCGCTGAAGCCTTAAGAATCATTCAGAGTATCACGCTTTCCGATGATAACTATACTGTAGCATGGGAACTTCTCCTAAAACGATTTAATAAAGAAGAAGTACTTATTGATGATCACATAAAATCATTATTGAAGTTACCATACTGCAAAACAGAATCATCCGAAGCGATCAGAAAATTAGTAGATTCTGTAAATAAAAACGTTCGTTGTTTGCAACTTCTAAAGGTACCGGTTGAGCACTGATTTTACTGTTGATTTCTATCTCCGAAAAATTGGACGAATGTACCTTTAAAGAATGGGAGAAATATAAAGCAAATAACAACAACAGGATCAGTTTAAAGATAATGTTAACATTTTTAGAAAGAAAGGCTGACGTTTGTATGAAAATCAATTAATGTCAAAGGTCATACGATAATAGTAAACCTAAAATGAATTTAAATGTCACATCAAATAAGGTTGTGTCAAATCATTCAAAAACGTCATCTTGTCCGATTTGTAATGCTAATCACTTAATATTTGCATGTGCACAGTTCGAAAATTTGTCCCCTCAGGATAGGTACCAATTAGTAAAACAAAAAGGTCTGTGTACAAATTGTATTCAATTTAATCATGCGAGTCAAACATGCAAATCGGATACTTGTAAAAAGTGCCATAAACGGCATCATACACTGTTACATTTCGAAGAAGTGACTCCAGTAAATGTGGGACAAATTTCAGAATTTCAGGAAAATGATTAAGTATCTGATGTTGAAGAAATAAGTATGACTATTAGCAGTAATTGCAATCATTCTAATATTTTACTTTCAACTGTGGTAGTACATGTGATGAGTGCACAAGGTAATATCTTTGCTTGTAGAGCTTTGTTGGACTCAGGATCACAATCATGCTTTATTACTGAAAGTATGTTTAATAAATTATGTCTAACAAAAATTCCAACAAAAATATCTGTGATAGGAATTAATAATTCAGTGAGCAATATACAAAATAAATGCGAACTAATAATAAAATCGCGAATTAATTCGTTCATTACAACAATTTCTTGTTTAATTACGCCTAAGATTACAGGACGATTACCTGATAGATTAATAAACAATTCTTTAAAAATACCTAATCATGTAAAACTAGCGGATCCAAATTATTACGAACCGCAAGATGTAGATTTATTAATCGGTGCATCTCTCTTTTGGCATTTATTGCGCGAAGGTCAAATTTCTTTAGGTTTTAATAAACCTATATTGCAGAATACTTCTTTAGGATGGATTATTTCAGGATCAATAAATTCAAAAGAAAATGATCATACTATTGCGTGTAATGTAGTGAAGGTTTCAGATAACTTTATATTACAAGAACAACTTGCAAAATTTTGGGAGTTGGAATCGGTGCCTAATATTTGTGTATGGTCAAAAGAAGAAACATTGTGCGAAGATCATTTTAAATCTACGTACAAACGTGATTCTTCAGGACAATTTATTGTACGAATTCCCTTTAAGGATTGTACAACACAACATTTAGGAAACTCTAAAAATTATGCATTAAAAATGTTTCAATGTTTAGAAAGAAGGTTCAATAGAAATCTTAAACTAAAAAAGAAGTATAATGAATTTATGCAAGAATATATTCAATTAGGTCATATGACATTACTTACGTCGGAACCTTTTACTCCAAATTATTATTTGCCACATCATGGAATAAAACTGCGTGTCGTTTTTAACGCATCTGCACAAACTTCATCTAGTAAGTCACTAAATGATTTACAAATAGTTGGACCAACTATTCAATCAGATCTATTTTCAATTTTGATTCGTTTTCGCCAAAATTTATTCGTTGTAAGTGCAGATATAGAAAAAATGTACAGGCAGATACTTGTTGATGATAAAGATAGGCAATTTCAATTAGTTTTCTGGAGAGAAGATCCAAAAGATAATATTAAAGCTTATAAACTAAATACAATTACTTATGGAACATCAAGCGCACCTTTTTTAGCAATACGGTGTTTGCATCAACTTGGATTAGAGACATAAGCAATTTTTCCGAAAGCTTCCATAGCTATACTTCAAGATTTCTACGTAGATGATTTATTAACCGGATGTGATTCTGCCCAAGAATTACTTCAAACATCAAAGGACATTTATAACATATTACAATCTGCAAAAATGCCGTTACGTAAGTGGGCATCTAATAGCTCCGAAATAATTCAAAGTATTAGTAATTCGTTATTAAACCAGGTGTCAAATTCTTGACAGAATAGCTTCCTAGCTGAAACCAAAAATTGCCAACATATGTACGCACTTACCCATTTCCCACAGTTTTACTGAACTCCATATTTGCCAACTTTCTTATTTGTGGAGATATTTCTTTGAAATTTTAACCACAGATGCTTCTAGTAATGGCAACATATCGCAAATCGTAAAAATCAAGTGTGCATATGCGCGCAAACTGCGCAATGCCAACTTTTTAGTGTATCACAACGATGTTGAGGTAACGCTTATGTGCTTGTGTTTTCGTCTGTCTGTCTATGTCCGTCCGTCTGTTCCATCGAGATCTCGGCCCCTGGGTCACCAAGAGACTTCAGATTTTCGCTAATTGATAGCTGCTATGGTCTATATTTGCCCATTACTCATCATTTACAATGTGTTACGCGGCAATACCCACGAGTGGGTTTTGAAACATTTTTTGGTAATAATACCCGACACAATTTTTGTAGGTTGTACACAGGAAGATAAGATCTTCCAAATAACTCAATAAAAATTTCAGGTTACTATTTGAAAAAAAAAGTTTGATGCCATTGCGGCGCTCCGAAATTTTTTTTCAAAAATCCAGCCCGTTATTTTTCTGTTCGGTATGCCTAATATACATATCCGAAATTTGAACAAAATCCGTCGAGCCGTTTTCTCAGAAAATTGCCAACAAACGTACGTACGTACATACAGACGGAAAAAATAAGAAAGGTGCATTTTTTACGCATGCATTTTGTTTGCTTTTATTAGAGGGACCTACCATCCAAATTTCGTTAAAATTACTCCATAAATAAGAAAGTTGGATGTTGCACATGCGCAACACTATTTTTTGCGCATGCATTTTGTTAGCTTTTATTAAAAGGATCTATCATCTAAATTTCGTTAAAATTGTTCCATAAATAAGAAAGTTGCATTTCTGCGCATGCGAAACACGATTTTTGCGCATGCATTTTGTTTGCTTTTATTAAAGGGACCTACCATCCAATTTTCGTTAAAATTGCTCCATAAATAAGAAAGTTGGATGTTGCACATGCGCAACTCAATTTTTTGCGCATGCATTTTGTTTTCTTTTATTAGGAGGACCTACCATCCAAATTTCGTTTTAATTGTTCCATAAATAAGATAATTGCATTTCTGCGCATGCGCAAAACGATTTTTGCGCATGAATTTTGTTTGCTTTTATTAAAGGGACTTACCATAGAAATTTCGTTTAAATTGCTTCAGAAACAAGATCGTTGCGTTTTGCACATATGCAACACAATTTTTTGACTTTGACAATTTTTTTCTCCGTTTTTTGATAATATAACCCGGCCCAATTTTTTGTAGGTTGTACACAGGAAAATAAGGTCTTCCAAATAATAGAATAAAAATTTTAGGTTGCTATTTGAAAAAAAAAGTTCGATGCCGTTACGGCGCTCCAAAATTTTTTTTCAAAAATCCGGCCCGTTATTTTTCTGTTCGGTATGCCTAAAACATATATACAAAATTTCAACAAAATCCGTCGAGCCGTTTTCTCAGAAAATTGCCAACAAACGTACGTACGTACGTAGCCATATAGGGCCGATCCTAACTCAACTCCATGTAAAATCCCATAAGGTGATTTTCTAGTGTCATTTGAAGGTGACTAAATAGAGAGGTTAATAACCTAACGATTAACGACCCCACGAAGTCGGAGGGGCTGAGGGGGGTTATTGACCTCAAGATTTTGGAGGGGAGTAGCGATCAATATCGATTGAAGGTGGAGAGGTTTAACGACCCCACGAAGTCGGTGGGGCCGAGGGGGTAGGTCATTGACCTCCAGATTTTGGAGGGGAGTAGCGATTATAAAGTCTTCAGATTTAGGCATATTTAATAATAGTAATCATGGCATGGATAGCGTATGCTGAGCAGACATGGACCAAAGCAAGCGACTTTGTAACGGCAGTTGAACGCCTCAGGCAACTCTTATCGGCGTTAGTATTTGACGCCGAACATGAAGCCGTGTACGGGAACGGTGAATATAGTGCAGAAGAGTGTCTGGCCATTGCTAACAAGTACGAGTTGGGTGAAAAAATTTGTGACAGTTATTTAAACTTTAAAATATGTGAGAGATGTCTCATACACAGATTGAAGGATGCTAAGTTGGAGCAATTTAGTAGTGAGCTAAGTGAGTGGATAAGTCTTCCCGACAATGAAGAAGACCGTTGCAATTGATGAATCGCAGAATTGTGTATATAAAATGCTGACGTGGTCGTTTGCTCACCGTGAAGCGCGAAAAGGACCATGGGAAACCGCCGCCCTCGATAGATTTCGTTTCCGGTGTAAAATCGAACAGATTAATAGAGTTCTATCTCCTGTATTAGAGCAGAGTCATCGTGACAAAGTTTATCGTGACAGCCTCTCCCCTCCATAACATTGGCAATATAAGTGAGGCTGTAGTAGGACTTGAAATCATTTCAAAAGTGTACGCGAAGTAGTTAAAATGGATCTTGATGGGTAAAGAATCTTCGTACTTACCGCCTAGTATTTAAAAAATTACAGACCGATTTAGAAGGTCTGCATTATGTCTCCACCCATTTGCAATTTTTAAAAGCTCATTGCATTAATCTGTATCATAATCACGATAAATATCTAGCTAATAGCCATTCTTATAAGTCAGTGCACCTTGCAAAGTCACAGATATAAAGAAGCACTTCGAAGTGTAAACGACCTTGTGAGCCGCCACGATTGATCTTTCTGACGCGACCAATTCCATAATTAAGTTGGATTCTCGTGCATGCCAAAATCAAGTTTTGCATTCGAATTCGCAATTCAGACGTTATAAGAAAAAATACTATCAGCGCGATAAGTGTTTTCTGTTTAAGATGTAATCTAGAGAAGTAAGATCTTGCACTGTGATAATTATTACCAAAGTAGGTATTCAATAACATTTTCCATCGCCATCATTCGCCAGTAGGTAGGTATTCTCTGCCGCTATAAAAAGAGTACATCACTGTGTGTGGGTTGTTGTAAGTAGGGTAGCACTCAGATTCCAAAAGGGCTGGCAATCATTTACTATGCTCACTCGGTAATTACCTATATCCCCATTCAAACTTTTTTTTTAGGGACTATGGCCAAATACGAAATTGTTGAGCGAGATTTCAAAAAGAACGCTAAAAGGTTCGCATTAAGGGGCCGCTACAATAGAATTCAAAATCAAAGACGTCCACCAATGAAAACATCAGTGTGTGATCAAAAAACAGCCAGCACCAAATAATCTCTTATATATGCACTGGACGTTTCTCTCCTTCTGATATGATCGGGTTTAATCTTTTTCTAAGAAAGTTTCTCGCGAGGGGAGAGTACTTTACGATTCCACCTTGCCGAATCGGTATTCTTCTTGAAGATATTACTGGGATTAATTCGAGCATATCAATCTAATTCAGCGTTTATAAAGTACGCGTATCCAACCCTATCTGTTTCTGAACAACTATCCGCGTCCATCGGCAAAGGTAGGATAAGGCCGGTAACTACAACAATTTTGAGGAAGGAATGTTCTGCTACGGAAGGGCATTATTTCCCATTAAAAATACAGAAAACTATGTGTACCCAGAGCTCTTTGTTGCCATAGCTAAGTCACGCGGCGAATTCTTGGTTATGAAGAACATAAGAAAGGATAAGAGTCATGTTCATTTAAATATAAGGCGAAACAGTTGATGCAGGAAGCTAGTGATATACATTTGAGGCCAACCGTGTGCGGAATACCCGACATGAACCAAAAATTCCAATCTTATCTTTGGTAAACTAACCTTTAAGATTTTGGTCATATTAATTTCGGTACCTAAAGGGAGCCGAAGTCAATACTGTGAACGCAACTCAGAGAACGCCAAGTTCGATCATACATTCTCATTATATTTTGAAAATGCATTAACAATGATTATTACTTCACTAACGTCGCTTGTGTTGTGCCGATATGTACTTGCGAACCTTTGCCATATCCCCTATAAAATAAAGGAGGTCAATTGTGCCAGTATTTGCATACTTGGTAACTGTCCCCCGCATGTGATCGAGAGCTGATAATTAAATGCGCTGATTGCTCGTAGGAATTTTGTCTCAAATTAGTGTTCAGTATACCATAAACTTCACTCGGGAAAAAATAAATTGGCTTTTGTGAAAAAATTTTTTAAATGTCTGTACGTGCTACAAAATAGTTTTAGCCGGGGCGAACTCACAGTTGTAATACAATTTATTGCAATATATGTCACCAAAACCGACCAAATAATCATTCTTGTTATATTGCCTGATCCCTTCACCAAATTAACAGAATTCCTTTTTTATTTTTTTACGATTGAGAATGCACGAGCAAAAACAAAACTGTATCTGAATGGAAAATCTTGCTATTGAACCAAATTATGTGTTTCAATCAGAGTGCGAAGTATGCATCGATTATCCCAATCGAGAAAGTGTTTGCAGAAAGTGTGTGTACTCAACAGGTATTAAATCATGAGCAGCACTAATTGCAGCGTTTTTTCAACATTATTTTAGAGATAAGAAAGAAGTTCAAACATGTAATAGTTTTGGCACACAATGGACAGCTTACGACCATCAATGTATGTTTGAATATATATTTTAACCAAAACTCCAGTTCAAACCAGAAATATTAATTATGAAGGTTCAAAAATAATTCCCTGAGTTATGAATTAATGTGAAACTGTTAGACTCTTTATACTATTTTCCCATGTCCCTCGCCAAGGTTACCAAAAGCGTCGGTTTAACAGACGATTTTCGAAAAGGATTTTCTTTCGCATCACTTTAATACACCCGAAAATCAAAATTTAGTGTGACCGTATCCCGATATGAAGTATTATTAATCCAATGCTATGAAAGACCGACCCGAAAGCAGATAAATTGATTTAGGTTGGTACACCGAAAATAAAGACAACATCTTTGGATATGCAAAAGGAAATTGTCTCTTATGCATATTCCGATGTAAATATATTTAACGCTCGCCTGCCTGAAATTTCGAGAATTATTAATTTAAATCGGAATGTGTGTCGATTATTACCAGAGGCATGTTACGATTTGCCAGCGCATGTAATAAACTGTTTCGTCGTAACTTTATTTGAAAACAGACACGGATCGGTTGATCCTAGACAGGGATGATCGATACCGCGATAATCATCAAAAGTAGCAATTCACTGGTTAATATGGAGGAAAAGTGCGAGGAATAGACATCTGCACGCTGCCAAACAGAAAGAAATCGTCATCGGTGTTAGCTCTGGTTGATGGTATTGTCCACAAACAACATCAGGTATTTGAAGTGATGGCGATGCATTTTATCATGGTGTGTAAAATGTTTGAAAAAATGATCGCCGACAAACCTATACACAGTTAACGCGCTACAAAACGATGGAATTTTAAGATACGAAAAAATACCCTTGCAAAAATCAATCACCTTAATCAACTAGGTTACGAGGTAATAGTAAAGATGGGAATTGTGAACTTTTTAAACAAGATACAAAACCCCAACATAAATAAGTATGTGGTGCTGAAACAACCCTTGGTACATTTTGCTCCATTTAAACGCGCGAGACAGTTTTTACTGGCGGTCGAACCGGATAACAAAAGTCCTACATAAAGTAATAGAGTCGGAGAAAAGATCCAATTACATCGATATCTGTTCATTATATCCCTACATTTGCAAAGTAGGGCAAATTTCCTATTTGCCCATCCTCAGGTCTTCCAGTAGGGAGCGACTGTACCAATCTCGACGTCACACAAAAAGTCGATGGACTTATTTAAATGCAGGTACTAGGCCTCCACAAAACTTGTTTCATCCCGTTTCTTCCATAAAGTTAAATGATAAATTTAATGTCCCCTGTGTTATTCCTGTGTGCTAAAATTTTACCGCAGGAGGATGTTCCCACGAAAATAGCGATAAGACCATTGTGGGAACATGGGTGGCCGACGAAATTGTCAAAAGCTATAGAAAAGGTTATAGGCATTATTGGCAGGTATACGAAGTTTAGTTATGAAAAAACGGAGCAGTAGATGACAAGGTCAGGTGTGTTATTTACTGAAGATGATGAATAAATTATTAAAATTCAAACAAAAGAAGCGAAGCGGTGGCCATCTAACTTGCAAAACTGAGCCAAAGAAAAACGAGCCTATATTAT
>NW_022170663.1:28844573-28882930 GCF_008802855.1 Photinus pyralis
GGGGTCCAGATAAATTCAGTTTAATGCCGATGCACCTCCGCAGTCCCTGTGTCTGAAGGACAACAAACAATCCTTTTTATAACATAATTAAATTAAAAGGGAGGCCCCAAAGCGGACCACAGCTTAACAGGAAGAAACGTCTAACAACGTGGTGTTTTTTTTATGACAGGTTATGTGAAAATTTGAAAATTACACTAGAAAAAGGGGAATTACCAACTTAAATACCAACTAAGATAAACAAATTACCTAGAACTAAAATTTCGTACACATTACACAACAAATCCGCAGGGAAGTCTATGATTTCATTGAGTATTGACTAAACCACGGTCGTTCTTGTACTTATTAATAGCTTGTATATCAAGCATGTTAAGCAATGAGTAAGCTTATGCGAGACCACATTATTAAAAAGGACACACTGGGATCTTCCACTTAGGTACGATGATATTATGGAACAGCTATTCGAGTCGAAGTTATAAACAAGTCTTAGTTTTCTTATTAAAATTTCGTGATTAACACAGTCGAATGCTTTTAGACATGTCTATGAACGTTGCCACAGTGTGGAATCCATTTTCAAATGCCTTGAGCGTGCTCCTCGTAAATTCAATGATCGCATTCGAGGTACCTCTACCTTTACGAAAGCCAAACTGTTTATCATGAAGTAAATTACTAGCTTCCAAATAAGACATTATTTGTTGATTTAAAATTCTTTCGCATATTTTCGAGAATATGGGAAGAATGGATATAGGCCTGTACGCGCTGATGTCATTCTTATTACCTTTCTTGGGTATTGGAATAATAACAGCAGATTTCAGCGTATCCGGAAAACTACCAGAATTAATTATGGAGATGATAATTACTGTGATAGGTCTAACCAATAGGCGGACGTTTCTTTTGATAAAGTTTGCACTTGCACTTTAACGTATTTATGACCTCTCGAACATTTATTTGGGAAACGTTGGTGAATTTAAACTTGCAATTATCACGAGCAGATGAACTATCACAATAGGTAAGAGGGTCAATGTTAGTTAGCGGCGAGGTTAGCGGTGGGTTATCAACTATAACACTTGCGATATTGTTAAAGTATGAACAATTTTAGGGGTTAAGCTCCCTACGTAGAGAGGTGAAGACTTGGGTTCGTGATTTGTATTCCAAAAGTTGTCCCCCTCGAATACAAAATTGACGTGTTCGAGGATTTTTCGAAATTTCTAAATTTAATACCCTAAAAGCCTTCTGTATACTTCTCGTTGGGCCACTCTGTATATCCTAAGTAAATAATTGTTGACTTCTGTCCTTTTTTAGTATCCACAAATAACAAGGGTTACAATGGCGGTAAGGATGTTGTACAAAACTTTAAATTTATTTGGTTTTCCCTTGCCTTGCGCAGTTCAATTTATTTTATTTTGTGGAAAGAGAATGTGAAATGTATGATTTGATTTGTAATCGTCGAACAATAAAACACGAATTTGAACCAGCAAAACAGATGTTCTAGAGCGGTACCTTTCTCGACTTTTTCGTTATCTTCATAGCGTAACATTATGAAGCTAGTTATAACCAGCAGTACGACTATAGTTTTCTTTTAGGTACAATTGATGAATCTTCACAAAGACATGGTTGTCCTGACTGTGGAAAATCCTACAAACATAGACCTAATTTACGTCGACACATTAGATTTGAGTGTTGCAATAAGCAAGGAACGTTTGTGTGTGTCTATTGCAAGCGATCATTCAAACAGAAAGGAAATTTGAAAGTACATATCAGTGTTAAACATCAATCACATTATTTCTGTTAAAAACTGTCTGTAATAAAATGTCGTAAAATCAATGCATCATTTTTTAATTAGCCATGTTTCTTGCTAAATCACTTGACTAGAGCGTGGTGAGGTTTTTTTGTATTTAAAATAGAACAAAATAAAATCTCCGACACTATAAAGACAATTAAATGGAAAAGAAGTTTTAGAAGGGTAATTTAATGCATTTTGTTGTTTTTTTTAAAATCATGTCCATGATTTTGTTATTAATAACGCAATAACGCAATGTATTGTAATGTTTCTAATTTTTCTTAGGATTTTTCTGATGAAAACCGTAGTCGGTTCTTTTTCGCCGATTGTAATGGAACAACAATGTCTTTATAAGAAAACCAATTATGACTTCATTTTATTCATTCAAAGAGCAACAAGAAGCGGCGGAAAGTCGTTTTTGCTTTATCAACAAAACTTATTTGGTGTATAAAATCAGAGACAGCAGGTCTCTGTATAAAATATACAGTTTTCCAACTGAGGTCGACACTGTTGCACACAATACATACATATATGTAAAAACAGTTGTAAAAAAATTATTTTGATGAATTAGTTATTTATGTATTAAGGGCATAAAGCTGATGTTTATATCCTCGAGGGCGATGAGTTAAAAAGCTCGAGGGCCGATAGGCCCGCCCGAGCTTTTTAGTCGCCCGAGAGTATAATCATCAGTTTATGCCCGTGGTACATACAAAATAGTTTCTTTCGTCAAAGTAAATATTCGTTTACAAAACAATTCATTATGTTTGATCAAGTATGAGTGGTTCGAATTTGTTAATGTGATTGAAACTATAGTTACTATTGAAACCATCCAAACGTCAAACGTTTACTCAATTCATCATGGATGAAGTTCCAGAAAGTATTCAAAATAAGGCCAATCTTGCAGCGGACCAATTAATTCCACATAAGTCTAAAAGTTTATATAATCTGGAATACTCAAAGTTTGTTAAATGGTTAGCCAACAACGGTACAGGAATTATTAATGAAGTAGTACTCTTAGCGCACTTTCAGGAATTGGTGAGTTTAGTATTTTCATTTCTTTTGATTTGTTTAATGGCTGTGTGTTATAGTCTGAAGTGTTTCAACCAACGTCTTTATGGACTAAATTTTCTATGATTAAAAAAACGCTGCTTTTGAACAAAAATGTTAATATTGGAAATTATGCAAAATTGACGCAATTTTTAAAAAACGTCTCCAAAGGTCACGTGTCCAAGAAATCAAGCGTATTAACGCGCGAGGATATTTTAAAGTTTTTGCGGCAAGCACCTAACCACGAATATTTATTAGTGAAAGTGGCACTAATATTTGGGATCTACGGCGGATGCAGAAGGCAAGAACTATGCGACATGCTTATTAGTGATGTAGAAGATAGAGGTGAAGTTATTGTGGTTACAATTCCTCAAACAAAAACTGATAAGTAGCGAATATTTTCCATTATTAATGAGACGGAAATGGAAGCCATCCAAACCGTAAAAAAGTATTTAGCACTGCGTCCGCAGCACTGCAACTTGAAGCGGTTGTTTTTAGGCTACAGGAAAGGGCTTTGCATTGCTCAACCTGTTGGGAAGAACACGTTTGGGAAAATCCCCTCTACAATTGCAAGTTACTTAGGCTTAAAGAATCCTGAAAGTTATACGGGTCATTGCATGCGTAGAACTTCTGCTACGTTACTCGCGGATGCCGGTGCTAGCATGACTACACTAAAGAGACATGGGGGATGGAAGAGTACAACTGTAGTAGAAGGGTATATTGAAGACAGTTTAACAAGCAAGAACAAGGCAGCTAAGCTAATTGCGGGAGAATCGCTAAATATTAGTACAGCGTCAAATCATCTGGCAAATACTAATTCACCAGTAAGTTTAAACGGTGGCAATGCTATCTTTTCGGGATCTTTCAGTAATTGCACCTTTAATATTAATGAAAAAAAATAAATACTGCTATTTTTCAGGACGTATTTATGAAATGTTAATAAAGTTTGTTCCATTGTTGCGTTTTTCTTTAAGAAGTGACATGTATTTTATCTGTAAGGAATCTTTCGCACGGAGAGCCCTACGGCTCGCACTTGTGACAGTTAATAGGTATTGACATTTAATAATTGACGTTTCTGTTTTGTCATTAAGTATAAATGAGTTACTATGGTGATACTTAATGCCCTAGGGCATAAAGTGGTACTTTATGCCCGCGTATCACAGATATAAAATGTGCTATTATATGTTAGTAAGACATAAAATAAAATATGCGTTATATTTAGTACTTTAATGCCTTCGTAGCTGCAATAAAACAATATTTGCAATAGCAACAACCTTAGGAGGGTTATTTGGATAACCGCAAAACGCATCATAGGATTTATATCCAGGAATACCGGGCCCTCCGTGTTTGTGTGGTATCCTATAAGTATATCAACGATCTCGTCTGGCGAAATGTAGAACTTCTAAATGATATATAAATTAAAAAATATGGATTTCTTGATCCAAATGTTAGTTTAAATTCATATGTAAGTAAACTAGTGGTAGGTAGGTATCTGTTATAATTTGAAGTTGACGCGTTTGAGGAAGGAAGTGGTGTGTGCGCGCATGAATGTCAATTAAGTGTCTTGTTGAGTTGCACACGAAGAGAGACTCATTTTCGTTGTATGTGTTATTTCTCGTGCTTTGATTAAATTTCTATTTACACTATTACATTATTAATCAGTGTTTTACTTACAATAGTATCCAATAGTTTTGTAGGTTAGCTATATTATAGTGTAGAGGGTGAATTCTAATCCTCTACTGAAATGGTAACTAGGGGGTATCAAAATTAATATTTCTTCAAAACAAGTTTTGTTCAAATTGTAATAATAAGAACTGTTTAAGTTCGTAGGTATTATTGTTATTATGTATTAACGTCTTAAAATTTTCTATTTCAAGTAAAATTTTAATGAAGTATTTAAACAAGTCACAGATTTCGCAATCCTTGCAACCATTGGAGACATTGGAAATGAGGGAGCAGGGGAGCTCGAATACCCTCTACCTTTCTTTTTCTTGTGAAGAGAACTAGCTCCGTTTTTGTCGGGTTGATGGACAAGGAGGGTTGGTAGGGGACTAAACAAAGGCATTCTAGAAGGTATTGCAAGCTCCTGGTTTGTCGGGTCCGGTCGTACATTTTAGCTTCTATTTCTTATATTGCTAAGATATTGAGTCTTTCATCGAGTTCTTTTAAGTTGTGAAATAGTTATTTGTACAACTGGAGAAGAAAGTGGACTTTCTTCTCAAGTTTTACACATATTTGTTTCTGAAACTACAATCAAAATTGAAAAATTATCGTATGCAATACTGAAGTTTGACGCATAGCAATCTACGAGTAGATACGGGGTATGGTTCAATTTTAAATGTCATTATTGAGATTAACGCAGCAGTTGTTTTTTACTTTCCTCGCTAGAGAAGAAAATCACATTTTTCACCCTTTTTAAAGACGAAACTTTGTTTCTAAAGTAGCTTCAGAAAAATTACGTTTACCGAATACTGAAATAATCAACTGCGGTTTCAAAACATTGCAAAAAAGTTAGAGCACTGCAATTCAAGTTGTAGTGTGTCTAAAGAGACGTTTCGAAAAAGGTCGAAGAAGACATGCAAGTTATAGTCTTCTGTTAATCTTTAACAACATTCTGAAATGGTGGATTCGTTAAACATCAATAAACGATGCGAATAATTTAGTATAGCAAATTGTTGCTTATTTATGTTATGTTACACTTTCTTACCGATAGGTGTTAAAAGAATTATTTCATAATTTCCGTTTTCCTGGGCCGCAGGAACTAAATTTCTTAACTTCTGTTGTCAATTTGTTCAAAATTATCTTTTTAGGAATAAATATGGAGCAACTGATTTATACCTGTGAGCAGTGTAACAGAAATTATAAGTGGAAGAAAAGTTTACTGCTACATCAAAGATATGAATGCGGCATTGAAGCGCAATATGCATGTATATATTGCCCCTATAAGGCAAAACGACGGGCAACCCTTGACAATCATATGCGGTGTAGACATATTGATCATGTCAAAAATGTAACTTAGTAAGCATGCAGTAAGTAATTTTGTTTACAAACATTTTTTTAGCTGTGACTCGAAATGTTATTTAGTAATGCTTGTTTTACTACTGTTTCTGTTATTATGTCTACTTAAGGTGCCAATAAGTGGAGAACATACATATGTAATATGTTTACAAGTAGCCGATTTTAACTATCAGGTTTGATTAAATATATTGTACGAGTGAATAAGAGAAAACATTCTACCGTGGTAATGATTGCTCACACCTATACGACTAATGTGCTTATTCTGTGTGTTTTTTTGAGGATACAGTTCATGAAACGCTAATGAAGAGATTATTCTGAAGAAAACTACAACATATTAGTTTGGGGCTTGGTGACGCAACAATCTGACCAAAATAAATGCATTAACAAAGAAATGATTCAATTGTTGTAAGTCAAAACTCATACAGTTGACATTTTGAATTAAGAGTGCGACCTCCTTATTATACGAAGAAAGGATATGAATTGTCAGAGTTGTGACTTGTGCAAATATCTATATTAAGAAAGGAATAAAATTGTCCTGTAGCTTTGTGGTTTACAGAAATTTATACTTCTTCACTCCCTCCCGACCTCGTTTACACATTACAAATGGCATTTCCGGCCCTCATTTCCTTCCCAATTTTTGATATTTGGTCATTTTGTGTGTGAGAGAGAGGGTGAGAGAGGGTGTGTGTAAGTGTGTGTTCATATTCTGGCAAAGGGAGCTTGGATCCATCTTTGTGGATGCCTGTTACTACCGTTAGAGTGAGCCTCACAACCTGAAAACTGTAACTTGGAAGCTGGTGGTGAGTCTGAGTACTAACAGAGCCCTGTGGCGTATGTCAGTTTCAACCTACGGCACAGTGACGGTGACTATAGTCTGTAAAATGAGTAAGTTTCGATTTCGGATTAGCGCTTAATTAACGCACGCCATCAGTTTATATATCTTTGCTGTTCTATCACATAATAATTGTGGTAGAAGGCAAGTGGGTAGCCAGTTTTGTCACCGCGGGTGGTGAACTAAGAAGAACTTACCTATTGGTATGTCTTTTCGGTGCATTTATTTCCATTTAAAATTCCTTTAACGTAGAGCGGTCCTCTTAGTTCACCACCGGCGGTGACAAAACTGGCTACCCACTTGCCTTCTACCACAATTATTATGTGTTAGAACAGCAAAGATATATAAACTGATGGCATGCGTTAATTAAGCTCTAATCCGAAATCGAAACTTACTCATTTTACAGACTATATTACATCATTAGTATTTATGAACCGATATTTACAGGCCTACTGATTTTGCGTTCTACGTTTGTGCATAATTGCACGCATAGTAAACCATGACCAATGAAATATTTAAAAATGCTTTTATTAATATTAAGCATTCGTTTTTTTATTATGTCGTCGAAGATGCTTAATTTGAATAATTTTAGGAACACCGCTTAGGACACCTGCAAGTGCTGCCACTTGCTTAACATGTAACAAGGTATACAAACTGAGAAGTTCTTTGCTACGGCACCTGAGGTACGAATGTCAAAAAGATCCTCTACAAATCTGCGATATTTGCGGTAAAAAATCACATCTAAGAAGTAATTTGATACAGCATATGCGCAATAAACATTCATATTCTTCTGAAGAATTTAAATAGTAAAAGTGCCAGAATTCATATTGTATAGACGATTATTACTATTTGATTCCGCGAAAATTATATTTCGTCTGGTTTTTATAAATCATCTTCATTATCCACCCGTAAATTGTTGTCATCATTACTGCTGTGTAAACGCAATTAATTTTCCTAAATAAATAAGTGTACAATGCGCTTAAAACAATATACCTACTTTACAAATTACCACCATCATTCAAAGAAAACAATTTTGCTATTATCACCTTCCACCAGCGAATTTAAATATATCCAAACGGCTTTTAAAATTCATAACACATTTACTAACTTATTTGCAATTATTACGTTCGGGTATAACTTTAATTATCAGATGTCGTTATTTATGCATCCCATTCATCCAGTACCGAAGAAACGAATTTTATGCATGTTCGGTCAACATTTTCAACAATCAAGATGAAAAAAATTACCCGAGATTCGAACAAAAATACTAAAGGCTAAATACCATACCTTGGACCGCTATATGTGGGGAGTTTTATTTTTAAGAAATAACGCTAATCTTTTAATGTTTTATACAATTTAAGTAAAGCTGAAAATTTGAAGATGAAGTAGTACTATTTTAATTTTTGTATCAAAAGCTGTGCGCCTAGATACCATCTTTTGATAGATAATAATCCTGTTTGTGTAATATGCTATCATTGCTTGTAGCTGCTCCCGAGCAATATTTCAAAATCGCTTCGCATCGGTGTGACAGTTGTGGAAAAGCGTACAATCAAAGTTATAATTTATCGAGACATGTCAAGTATGAATGTGGAAAGAAGCCTCAATTCCAATGTCCTTTCTGTGTCTATAAGTGCAAGAGAAAGGATACTTTGAAGAAACATTGTATAATGTTACACAGCTTAAATTTGTGAACGATTCAAATATATGTTGCTCAAATACTAGGTGGTTTTTTTTACAAAGACGTTCGGACCATTATAATATTGTAGAAGATGTTTTTTAGGTTTCGTTTAGTTGAATTCACCAGATGTGCCAAAATGATAAAATGCACAAACTACAAGCGTTCCTAAAATAACGTATATCGGTCTTTTGGATAAGATAGAGTGGTAATTGTCATTTGTTATTTGAATTAGAAAATTTAGACTTTTGGAATTAGTTTATTTAGTTTGGATCTTCGATTTAACATAGTGTAAAGATGTGTTCCAAAAAGTCTTTGACAATGTGATTCTAATATTAAACGTTTTGTAGGTTTAATTCTATACCACTGTGCCGACTGCGGAAGAAATTATAAGTACTCTCATTCTCTGACACGCCATCAACGGTATGAATGCGGAAAAGAACCAGCTTTTATTTGTGCCATTAAAGGTTGTAACTATAAGTGTAAACGCAAAGATAACTTAAACGTACACGTGAGGTGCCATATAAAACACGGATTTCCTGTAATCAAAAACGAAATGGAATAACTGCTAAAATCAGAACAGGTAAGTAGTTTGCAACGTTCAAGGGGACGATAAGGCATGTGTGTGTTTTTTTGTTCTCAGTATCTTGTAAAAAATGTAAGGAATTGCAAGCCATCGTGTGACCCAGTAATGTAAAAGGTATTATCAAATAAGAATGGAGTAAGAGACTAAAACAATCAGATTTACACATACAGTTTGTATAATGGATCTTTGATCACGTATGTTCTAAGAAGCGGACAAGGACGCAGTGTTCTATTTCAGTCGCTAGCGTACAATCCAAGATGTATGGTAACTTGATGCGTATCTTCATTGGTTTCATTTTATACCGATTACCTTTTGTTGACGATCAAAGATCCATTATATAAACATGTATACAGTCATTTTTGTTTGAATTGGTGAAACATTCCAGTTAAAGTGACTTTAGTAATTTCTATAGTGCAAGTTAGTAATTTTGTAAAATTCCTTCTAGAATGTAGACCGCATGGTTTAATGTACGTTACCATGAACGTCAGGGCAATCCGAAAAATGCATAGGTACTTTTTTTTTAATCTGGGCGATAGGTGTTATGATTACCATTGTGATCTTATTTACCTACGCAGCATATTTTTATTAAATTACAAATAAATGTAAACATTACGAAAATTATGTAATGTGCAAGGTGCTCATTGTAAACGTTTGAATTCATGGTTTAATTTTAAAATATATATATATATACATATTTATATTTTTCTAATTATGTACGTAAATTGGATTAAATTATTTGGTTAATAATGAATCCAGTCTATTACAAGGTGCATTGTTTAGTTCAATCATTGATTCGTCTAAACGCTATCTTGATTGTAAGTGCTTTCATAACACAGTGGAATAATAAAAATACTCCTGTCTAGGGTGATTCAATATTTAGGAGTTAGATAGGTATACCACTCACACATGACGATAAAATATGTTTACTATCTTCATATCGGTTTGTGAATAGGTTAAATAAAAATGTTACCATTGAATGAATATTTGAATTTAGAACATAGTATTTCTAACAGCGATATATTACAAATATTCTGACCACATGAAAATGTGAACCTTATTAATACAAATTTTATTTATGTAATTATTATCGGGTTATTTGAAATTTCAGTGGCAAATCAAGTCGTGTATTTTATATTCTCCATCACACTCTAACAAGGTCATGTTTTTACTTCAGCATGTCACTTACATCTCACTTACTGTCCACTTGTTTTACGTAACGGATCTTTGATCATAATCGGTTTTGATGGAAAATTGAGTGATAAATAATAACCACAAAGTTTTGTTCTAAAATTTTCAATAGCACTATTTTCTTTGTTAATTATAGACGAGTCTAGTGAAGAGTAAGGTGACTTCGAAGAATATGAGAATGCGCTCAGTGAACAGCGCAATCTCATTTTATTGTATCCATTAAGTAAAAATGTCCTGAACTTTATAAACTATGAAATGGTATTAAGTGATGCAAGACACATTTATGAATTACGAGTTTTGGTTCCTATAGAGGCATCTACTTCTACTCAATATTATTACACAGTGATGGTGTAAAATTCACGGGGTAAGGACGAACCGCACGAATAATATGTAACACAATAAATAAAAAAACTAACTCCATCGTTTGTTCGAACTTGACTGCAGTTCCAGAATTTCATTTCAGTGTTACTTATGTAGAAATCAATTAACACAGGTGTAGGGATGTTTGATACCACAATGTAACAAAAAAGTAATGCTTTTTTTTCAGTATTGCACCCCCAACGAAGATCATCGAAAGCTAGACCGTTTCAATGCGATGACTGCCCTCGGAGATATACACTGCAAAGAAATTTACGTCGCCATCAGAAAGTTGAATGTGGAAAAACGAAGCAATTTGAATGTGGAATTTGCCATTTGAGGTTTTATTATAAACAAGAACTGCAGTCTCATACATTCACACGCCACCGACACATTTTCGCTTGGAGTTGATTATTAGAGATTATTTCACTTTCGACATCCGAGTGGATCATCTATGCAAAGACGACGATAGTTTTTGTTATGATAATCGCTTGATTAAAGAATTAAACATAAAAACATATTCTTGTGCAGCGTTTTGGTCAAAACGGAAATTCGGTAGTTTATTTTGCTTCCTTACAAGGATACTCCTGGAATCATTAAAGAATTCGTCTTCGCTCACGAAATTTTTTATATTTGCGTTTGCAGAACAGAATAAATTTTGATAACGTATTGGAATGGCCACGATAAAAAAATATATATACCTATACGATTGTCATATTTAATGATTCTATGTGTGTGTATACTAATTGTTACTTATAGTTTTATATGCTATGTTTCGTATGACATTTTTTTGATAGGTACCTATTTTCCTATTATAGTAACAATTGACTTAATATATCTCTTGTAACAATTTTATTATTAATATACTCACGGAATATTAGGATCATTCTTTTGAACTGTTATACTAGTAAAATCCAAATGCTCTGCATACATGAGTGACCAACACGCGGCCCGCCTTGTGTTATCTTATGGCCCGCGAAGCTTGGGAAACAGCGGTGAGCTTTGTGGTACATTTTCTGCATCTTCTAGAAAGTGGTGGAAGGAAAGTGGTAGCTTCTGATATCTGTGGGCGAGTACAAAACTAATATATTTGATGAAGCGGCAGCAATTCCGTCTATCGGCTAATGGTGTTCCTAATCACTAATGTAAAACAATTACATTAGATATATTCAGTCTCTCAAATAAACGATGTCATGGAACGCTTATGATTTCATTTTCTATTGAAAAAGGTTTGTGGGAATCGGAAATTGAAGGAAGGAACTATTTATATTACCTATAGTTCATTGTACAGTTGTGTTTTTTGAGAATGGTAGGTACGAAAGAAGATCCCACTTTTTACTCGTCGATTTTGTTTTCCTGAAAAATTTTTCATTAAAAGCCAACTTCAAATAAATCCATCTCTTATGGTTGTAATGTATGAAATATAATCATAGTCCCTACAACAATTTCTTTAATTCTATTTAGGTAATTATGTTACTAAAATTTGTTTGCTTCAATTAACAAAAACAATTGCGTGGCTCGGAATGAAACCTTACTTTTCATATTTGGCTCGTTCGCTGAAATGGTTGGCCACACATGATTATTAACATCTATAATAATGAGATTATAAGAAACTCCTTCACGCAGGTTAGGTTAATTTTAGGTTTCATTCACTTAACTATAATTATACTGGAACGCACACCGGCGGTCTCTGTCATAGAAACGTAGCGCGCCGAGAGAGATAGTGCAAGGGGGAGGTTACGTGACGCTAAAAAGTCCCCCAGGTACGATCATGAAATTGATAGAAAAGGATAGAGGGCACCTTAATAACACGTTTTCAGTTAAAAAATTGTCGGAAGAAGCCTTACATTTTCCACAATCTTCATTCAAAGTTGAATTCATTTCGTCGAAAGTGAGGTTATATTACTCCAATTCCAATTTTCATGATTGTTTTTCGGTTGGTAGTGGTGTTGTTAACATTCCAACTTTAATTTCTTAAGAGGTTATATTATTTTTCCATGATTTAATACACGGTTGATCTTTGCCACATGCAATATGTAACCTTCTCTACGACATTCTTCTTCTCTAATGCATTCAAGGGGTTAGACTATATACGCTTCAACAAGTAGTGTTGTTAAAGTGTATCCCCAAGTAACATGGAAGTGTCGCTTATTTGGTGCATAAGTCGAACAAAACCTAAATGGTATTGTGTATTATACTCGTACCTGTTATGTTATACTACTTTGATTACATTCCTGTGAATATACACGTTAAATCCAGCATATTTCAATTTAGTAGACGAAGAAGTTAACACAACCTCCTACAAAAATTAGCTGTCACCTTTGTTTATAAATTAATAAACAAAGCTGTCACAACATTTTTCAGTTTCACCAACTTAAGAATGACAAACTATACATAAAATAACACCAGATTTCCAGAAAATGAAGTGAACTTTTAATTAAGATTGTGGAAAATTTAGGCATTCTTCCGCAAATTGTTTTATTCTAAATGTGTTATTAAGGTGCCTAGAAATGGATAATTTCTATCAATTTCATGATCAGACCTTGGGGGCTTATTAGCGTGACGTACCTCAAGGGGGATTTCTGTCACTGTCATTCATTGGGAAACTGATCATTAATATAAATTCAAAACATATCAAATAGGCTGCTCTATGCATGCACTAGAGTGGGACAGAGATCCCCCTTGTGGCCCTCTCTCTCGGAACGTGCTGGCCGTCGGAGCGCGCGTTCAGTATAATTATAGTTCAGTCGTTTCATTAGAACAACGAATTGATTACAATCATAAATATTTACCCAACTTTGAGAAATCTTTAATTATTAAAAAAAAGGAGCTCAAGCTACAAACATCAAACATTGCATGGAATTGATGCCTCAACGAAAATGAATAGTTATTGAAGAAGCTTAGGTGAGGAGATCGCTAACAACTACACAAATAAAACGGTTATCTTTACTGATGGCTCGAAAAACCAACAAGGGGCGGGATCCGCCATGGTAGTTGATGGTGTGGTCCACTCCTGGGCCCTAAACCCTATAACCTCGGTGTATACTGCGGAACAGTTTGCATTATGGAAGGCTCTGGTACACATTCCCGTAGAACCTACAAATAAAACATATTTGATAGTTAGCGACTCTTTAAATGCCATAAATGCTGTAAAAGATATATACACGAGAGATCCTCTGGCTCGTTTATGCCAAGGTTGTTTGGTGGACCTGAGTGAGCATAATGTCAGACCTGTTTTTGTTTGGGTACCTGGACATTCTGGCATTAATGGAAATGAAATGGTTGATAGAGCAGCGAAAATTGCAATAACAGGTCCAAGAATTGATGAGGAGCATGTCAAAATGACGGACGTACAATGTCACCTTAAACAAAAAATAATAGAAATCTGGCAAGGCAAATGGGAAAGACAAAGTACATCCCTATCACATGTTAAACTATCGGTGAAGGAAAAACTATACCTGAAAGATTTTCGTAGAGATGAACAAATAAAGATACATCGGTTAAGATTAGGCCACACAAATGTCACGCACCAATATCTTTTGACGGGTGATCCCAGGCCGCGATGCAATACGTGTAATGTTGATCTCTCTGTGAAGCATGTAATCTGTGATTGTGTTAAGTATGTAAATCAGCGTGATAGGTTTAACCTAAAGGAAGATGTTAGAAGCAACCTTAACGAAATACCAAACTTGAAGAATGTGCTAAAGTTCCTGAAAGCAATAGGGATATACAGCAATGTATAAAAATATAAAGTTCTAAAATACTTACTTTTTACTTGGAAGGTATGTGTATGAATGTCGAGAAGACCCAAGTAGTCGAAGCCATACCTAAAAAAAAAAAAAAAAGCAAAATAAGTGGCACATTTCAATTGAAATTTTATACATATAATTATAAATGTATCCTTTCCTATATTCCTGAATCCTAATCACCCAAATTATACTTATAATGTAAACCCTGCATTGAAACAAGATGTTGCATCGCCACTAATGGAGGGTATTGCGCCTCACGTTCTCAGAATTAGAGTAGTATACACTACTGCATAAACTTCACCATTTACGTAATCGAAAAATTTTTTTTTTGTTTTAGACAACATGGACGATACGTCTACTACACTTTTCCATAGAAAGCACCACATATGCGATAAATGTAATCGCACGTACAGATGGCGACGTGGTTTAATTCAACATAAAAGATACGAATGTGGAAAAGATCCTCAATTTGCTTGTAACTTTTGTATTTATAAATGTAAAACAAAGTGGAGCCTAAAACATCACATAGCAAGAAAGCATTTATGTACTTAATTTATTTAATAAAACATTGGCGTTTTCAGTGACACTACTTGCACGTAAATGTAGAAAAGTGTCTTTGTTAACTTTACTTATAGACCTATTTAGTAAATTCTAATTATTAGTTTTTCTTTGTAGGATCATGTCGAGGACGCACACATCAGAGCCATATTGATGTTGTTATGCCAAATTCGTGGGATGGTGTTAAATTTATTTGTCCAAAATGTCAAAAGGTCTATCACCACAAAAAAACGCTAAGTCGACATATTCGCCAAGAATGCGGCAGGGAACCGAACTTGCAATGTCCTGTGTGTCCTTACAAAGCACGAAGATTGTATGTGCTTCGGTATCACATTAAACATCATAAACTAGACTCTTACAGCAACTTTTAGCTTAATATTTTAAGTTCCTACTTTAATTTCTTGTCATTTAATAAAAAATTAATCAATATAATAAGCTCTTGAGCAAGATAGTTTATTTGTACCCGCAGCTAGATTTCCGGTGAAGTGTACTAAATTCTACTGCAAATAAGTAGCTAAAAAGTTTAAACGGTCTTAAACTGTTACCCATTTTTGTCAAACTTTTCTTCTTTTTTACGAATTTTTCGTTGGTTTTGGAAAATTAATGGCAATGGCAGGACATTTTCTTTTGTGAAAAAATAACAGACGTAAAAAATATATAGCTCCCTTTCTGTGCTAGATCCGTCCACTGCAGCCTTTTTCTGTGTGGATTCAATTCAGTGACATCATTTTCATTTAGAACAAACAGACCTACTTCCTGCTGGCGGCCCAATATGTTCATTTAGAACAATGTAAGGAAATATTATTCTCAAGAATGACAAGGAAATGCAAACTGATACGGAAATATGTAGATTACTATACTGCATTCGCACCTCCAGATGCAGTATGGAGTCTTATGGCGTAAATGCCTCTCTTACTAATTTACGTCATACTTCGATAACGTTAACCTTGTTCCTCGCCGCAATGATGTCATACCATACGATTGAATTGAAGTATTAAAAATTAAAACACAACATAATCTCCTGTGCTGTCATTGGTCACCTTTGTTTTTTTTAAATAATAATACTGTATATTTTGCCCAACAGATGAGTATCCAATTAACGGACAAAATCAATATATCAAATACGCAAGCAAGTACAGTAACAAAAAAGAAAAATTTTAATATATGAGTAGAATAACAATAAAATAAAAAAATATAGAACGTACACGCGTATAGACACGGACTTACTCAACACAAATAATATGAGTGTAGTATTATAGAACCACAGTTCGTACTGTCCCTGGTTGCAATTTTAAATCAAAAAGAAGAGAACATTTAAATCAACATTTAGTAAATAAACACATTTAAAATATTTTCTAAAATTGTGTTTTGCTTATTTATTTTGTTTTTTCTGATCATTTGTGTTCTTCTACTACTGTTTTCTCATTAGCAAATAATTACTATAAGTATGTCTCTTTTTTTACGGAACTAATTTTAATATATATCTTCCTCTGCAATTACGTTTAATAGAAGTAAATTATTTTTGAAATGTTAATACAAATGTCCCACAAAAGACGCTACAATTATCATGATGCTGAAGAAAAAATCTATTAGGGTCTGCAATCTTTCATGTCTCGAGTTAATTTCCGTGTATTCGCATAGGAGGTTCTTCATCAAAATATGAAAGGAAAAAAATCTTCACTGCTATGGAATTGATCGTTGACGCTAGTAAACAAAATCGGAACATTACTTATTTCTCTAATTCTCTAAGATTCCTTAGTGTAGTTTTGTAGATCATCTCAGATCAATTAGTTGGTCTACGCATTGCGTAATCTTTTTTTACCGCTAATTCACCCTGATCTAAGTGAATGCAAAAATGAATTTTGTTTTGACATTTATTTATTAGAACATTTTTTAAGCCTTCTTGATAATTTTTGTCTCAGAATTATTGATCATTGTAGTACGAATTGTCAATATTTAGTATAATACACAATTTCTTTCATATCTTGAAAACGTTAAATCAGAATGTCAATTTTAATGTTGGGTGTGGTGGGTCAATCAACCGTATTAGTTTTCAATTTTTTGCATAATAAAGACGGAAAATTGGAAAAATAAAACCCCCATCTTTTTCAATAATCTGTGATGCCATGGAATTTTATAATACAAAAACTACGCCAATATCCGTCATGCCATGGAATGTCTGCTATAAAACAAATCAAATTCTATCAAAAAGTATTATATTTAGAACAGCGAATTCAACATAAAGAAAGACCAAATTACTAAAAACGGTTTCCTAATATAACAATTTACAATAAATGTTCGAATAAGTCACCATTAAGTGCAATACAGTAACCAAGTCGATCATAAAAGCCATTTCGAACTGCTGCTAATTGAGAACTGGATATCTTTTTGTTTTAAAAAATTCCATGGCATCGCAGATTATTGAAAAAGATGGGGGTTTTATTTTCCAATTTTCCGTCTTTATTATGCAAAAAATTGAAAACTAATAGGGTTGATTGACGTAAAAATTTTTTTCCTACAAACAACCTTAATACATTTTTACTCTAAAATAATTTGGGGAGCCAATAATCGCATGTTATGAATTTTACATTGAAATCCCTATGATGCGTTACGCAAGTCACCACCCTGTATACAGATTTTGTCTCCCCTTTTTTTAAAGCGGTTTCCTAGTATGTCATAATATATTAATGTCTGTTTTGTGATTCTGAAAAATCTGTAGGTATTCGTATCCGATAAGCTTAACCTGTACTTTAGTATCAGTATATATAAGTATGTATCAGGGTATGTATTGTTAAGTGCGACATAAATTCCTCTTAAACAGCAGTCCCGAAATTAATGCGAATGCCCTTAGACTGGACTGTAGAGAAACACATTCTTAATATTTTAAAAGTAAGTTGGATTGGATTACGCATTGCACTTTGCACAGCATAAATTTTCGACAATAAAAATTAATATCGTTAAATTTGGCGTTTGTTGAAATTATAACCTATTTTGTATAGGAATAGGGCCCCTCTAATATGTTTAGCTCCTGGCCTACTGAAACGTTAATCCGGCCCTGCCGGTTCATATCTAAAAACTATAGCGAAGTTTGTCACTCTCTGTGAAAACCACATGACGATATCTTCAATGATATCAATGAGTCGTGTATGGTTTCCATATTGATTCATGTGATAGCTAGTTATTATTTATTATTTACCTTTGTCGGAAAATAAATCTTACTACCGTCTTTACAGGTTTGGGAATAGCGGAAAGGAAAGACAATCGCTTCATATGTTCAAAATGTGGAACGTCATACAAACATAAAGGCTCTTTGTCATTGCATACAAGGTTCGAATGTGGAGTGGATCCTCAGTTTGAATGTAAATTATGCCAAAGAAAATTTAAACGTAAATCTAGCTTACGCTCACATGCGGCCATTAGACATAACATGTTAGATTAGACGTGTAGCTGATAAGTATATTTCATACGTTATTTTTGATTGTGTTATGTTATATTGTTTTAGGGTTATAGCGATAGAGATTTTTGTTCTACATAAGACACAGCTGCTCAATAAATAGGAAGTTGGGCGTACACGCCGCTTGAAAGGGGCTCTATTTTTATATTACAGAATTAGATAAACATTAAAGGCTTATGAATAATTGATGTGGAGGTCTACAATAGCCCCAGAAACGCACGTTGTTATATTCATAACAAGTAATCACTGCCAACATATACCTCTTTCCCCAATCAATATACGAGTATATTCGACACAACTAACATTACGATCATTTACTGATCGGGGTACTTGTTTCGAAGTACCTATGTAAGTATTCGTTATTCTTTTATAACCTTTGCGTTACTAATCGTTCAATTTGTTCTGGTAGTAGTTGGCGGTTGTTTTCTCTTTCTAGAATAAACATATAGGGCCACTAACGTTCGCAAATTTTTTTAATTACAAACAGTAAAACAAAAGCACCAATGAACCACAAGGGTATATTAAAATATCGAACACGTTTCAACAGCATAATCAGCGAAATGAAGAATAACATACAAATACGACCCAATTACACTAATTAGAAGTGATAGTGAAAGTTTACCTGCTCTGATTGGCCTAACGAACCTCCCTCACGATTATTAAGCGGCAGAGCAAAGCGATGTAAGTTTTATAGGGGAGTCGATGGTGTTCGTCTGTCCGTCCGTGAACGCGATATCTGCCAAACGCTTAGACCGATTCGGTTTAAACTTTGCACAGTTGACCTACATGCCACATGTCAGAAGCCTATTCAAATGGGTCAAACCCAATGACTTCGTAGGATCAAACCGTGGTGCTTTGCCGCTTTTTTAGATCCGCTTTAGGGGTTTATTAAGGAAGCGATTCTTTCTAAAGTTTAATAAAAATCTAAGTCACTTTTGCTACTTGCTTGCTTAACCAGACAAATATCGTCCACTATATGACTTTGCGGAATATGTGCGGAGACGCTCTTTAAAACGATTTTTCAATGACCCAATTGATTACAATGTTTAGAAGATATTTTGTATATTCTCGGTTTGTCCTTCACGAGGTCGTTCATGCCTACTGGGTCTTTTGGATCACCTAAAAGTGTTTGTATAATACCATCTCAAGTTGTAGCAGTGTGTCAATTTATTTTGGGAAAGATTTTTTATATTGAAAAGCAGTTGCCAAATTGACAAAGCATTTTCCTAGTTCAAAGCAAATATTTAATAAACAAAAAGTTTTTGACAGGGCCAAAAGTCATACTAATTTGTAGTATGTGCCGTTTTACTCTTACACCAAATTGTGAAAATTCCCACAGGAAAAAAACTTAGATGTTACATTTTAATCGATTATTAATTACGATCAATTTTTATTGGTACATAATGAAATTTACTGTTATACTTTCCATTATTCTTAGTGCTACCGGAGTTATACCAAAAACCTTACAACGCAGTTTACGAATTTTAGGCTTAGATAAAAACATATACTGTGCGATCAAAAATGAGTTGCTGTCGAGTGACCTTTGAAACTTTTGTTTACATGGGAAATCGTATTTAACTTGAACTCAGCAACTCATTTTTGATCGCCCGTTACAAGCATTTACAAAAAGCAGTTATCAACACACGCCTTATAACTTGAAAATTCCTAAACATAACACCGGATACTACATACACACATGATCGACATTATACACACGTAAACCAGGCCCGTAGCCAGAATGAAGTAGCAGGGGGGCCGGTATTTTCCTAGGTGGGTTTTAAGAAGTTTTTGATAAAAAGTTCCCCTGCAATATTTGTAAATGAACCATCAACCGTAATTTACAGTGGGAGCAAGACCACACTTTAGGTGGGGCCACCCCCTGGCTACGAGCCTGACGTAAACTGACTCACAATATGACACACAACATACTGTAATATGTCATTTACTAAACAAACAAACACAATAAATACAAGTAACGCAAAATACACTACAATGACAGATTCACCCATAATAAAGTTACACGTCCTAGCACAGCTAAAAAGCCAAACTCCTCTAAAAAACACACAACGTCATGACAACCCACTCGTATTCAACTCAAACGCAAAGCCAAACTCGCACTTACAGAATAAACAACGCTACTTAATCAAATTAATAAGCTTGTAGGAAATGCTTAAGTACGAGCATATAAAATTAAAAAAATACGAACAGCAATACTTGACCAGACGAACGACATGCAGACAGACACTAATCGGTACTTGATTTTAATCCGTGCGATTAGTTAACCAGGCGAGATCTGAGTTCTGGCAAGAAAGGCCGACAGTAATAATAATTATAATACTCTTTCTTCTCAGAAACACACCACGTTATCACAAACCATTCGTACTCAACCCAAACGCAACAATCTTAACAGCACTACAGGCTCACAAAATACTGTAACGTCTCCACCAATAATCCAAGCAACCACACAAATACAACCTCAAGAACAAAGAAACACAATAAATACAAGTAACGCAACATGCACTACAAAGACAGGTCCACCCAATAAAGTTACACGCCCTAGCACAGTTAAAAAACATAAAACTCATTCTTCACAGAAACACACCACGTTATCACAACCCACTCGTATACAACCCAAACGCAAAAACCTAAACAGCACTACTAGCTCACAAAATACTGTAATACCTCCACCAATAACCCAAGCAATAACACAAATACAACCTCAAGAACAAAGAAACACCATAAATACAAGTAAGGCAACATGTACCACAAAGACAGGTCCACCCAATAAAGTTACACGTCCTAGCACAGTTAAAAAACACAAAACTCCTTCTTCACCGAAGCACACCACGTTATCACAACCCACTCGTATTCAACCCAAACGCAAAGCCAAAGAAACACTTACACAATAAACTCCATTTAATAAAATTACAGGAATTATTATAATGATTTTGTTTTGTTTTGTTTTCCTCTTTCCTGATAGCGTTGGCTATTGTGCCCATCAATAGGTATGTTGGTAAGTATGAATTACATACTATCCCTAGATTTAAATGTACGTGTGTGATTTTTTTTTTATATAGAACCCTACATAACTTCACCAGACACAGACACAGACACTAATCGTTACTTGATTTTAATCCGTGCGATTAGTTAACCAGGCTAGACCTGAGTTCTCACAAGAAACACCGACCATAATAATATTGGGCAAACTGCTCGAGAAAATGGTTAATGTGCGGTTGCAAACATTTCATGAAAACACGTATCAAACATGTTTTCGGACAGAACGGGTAACGGTCATTTGGTCAAATTAACCGGTCGAATTCTGAGGGTATTTGACAGTGGCGAACGTCTGGTTGGTGTTTTCTTTGATATAAAGAGCATGTTTTAGAAAATTGAGTACCACGTAGCAATAATACTTTGCTGGGGGAGCTTGACAAGATCCAGAACCTGGCTATTCGATATTTTCCGGAGGCATATCCAACAAGTCTTGTAGCAGCGCTCTACTTCGAGGCAAATATTCGCCCCTTCGCCGGAAACAGATCGTCGCCAACTATTACTTAAAAGTAAGGTTGGACGATAAATCATCCAAATTTTACTGACGCAACTACTCGTGCTCGGTTGTATAGATGTAGATCTCTAAGTGCTAGAGCTAGAGAGGAATTGATCTACCATATACGAGTACAATGGTATGATGTTTGGAGAACGATCGCTCCTGTCAAAGTTGACACGTTTTATCTTCAAACGTTTTATGACATTACTATTATTTGTACAGCCGATTAGTCATACACAACTTATTTTGAATTATATTTATTTGATAATCTGTGCATAGAATAACATATATCCTCTTTACTTTATTTTCTAAAAGAAAGTTCACTATTTTGCTCTTTGCTTTGTAGAAAAAATCATTTTTTTGTTTTATTGATTACTTATAATTTATACTTCCTGAAGATTTAAAATTTTTGCATATCTGTGGGGCGTATGGCCATTCGTAATCTTTTTAAATGTCATTTCTAGTCACCAATACTACGAATAAAAATGTGTTACTAGCATTAATAAATTAACCTTAGCGAAACCTTCCTAGCCCCGCACGTCGCGTTATATAAGATTAGCTAGATTTGAGCGAAAATCTGAAATGATGCGACGTATCAAAAAGCTCACACCACATAATTAATGTACATTTTTAGCGCATATTTGCAAATTTACTTGTAATAATGTAGCTTTCCATCTCAGTTTGACCGATTGACTGGCTCATGGCTGGCGGGCTAGCAAATGAGGGCCCGTAGAAGAACGCTTGAAGAAAGACGAGGAGTGAACATGTACCTACTGGGGCCGTGTAATTAACAACTTTAGGGACGGGGCTCCATGATGTGAGGTCGGCGACATCTGGGCGCCATCCACGACCGTGTTATACTAACGCGGTGATTTTTAGCACGATAACAAACTCTATTTTTGCCTGTGCGAAAAAATAGTCTTTTACCACTGCCACTTAATTGAACATCATATAATAATAATATGTTTATTTCTGTTAATATGCTATAAAGAGGCATATGTGGAAAGTACCAAGCTTATGACAGCAGTTAATAACGATTGGAATATAACAGTTGAACCAAGTAAGTAAACTTGCCCTCTATATGTATTTCGAACATATTTTTAATCATTTATGTTTATCACCAACCAAGAATAAAATTAATAAAAATGAGTTAACTTGACTTTTTGCAGGTGCTGGTGTCGATAGTCAAATCTGGCATTGTCCTAAATGTCCTAAAGCGTACACAAAAAGAGTTTCATATTACTTGCACGTACGGTACGATTGTGGACCACAAGGATTTAAGTGTTTGTATCCAAGTTGCACTTATACGTGTTCTAGGAAGTATCATTTACAGAGACACACGGCCACTGTTCATAAATCTTACAATTTGTAGTCGTCATTCTTTGTATTGTTCTTTATGTAATAAAATAATGTTGAAATTCTTAAGCTTATCCTAGGAATAAACGATTTGTGGGTTCTTTTGAATGAAACTGTTCCATCTAACAAAATTGGCGCTCGTATCTACCTGCTGACTAAAGTCCCTAGATTATTAAAGCAACGCGATTGATTAGGCCAGTGTATTAGACAAAAACAAGCTGCTAATTGAGCCAAAATGGCCGTTTGACACCTAGTGTCAGGTTTGACATTTGTTGTTTTGTATTATAATAGTTGTGTGTACATTAAAGAAAGTACTGATGAACCATTAATTCACTAGAGAAGTACATCTAGGCACTTTTGCAAGAAAACAGAAACCGAAAAAAAAAATTACCTACTCAGAAGTGAAGACAATTTTTCGGAAACTTTTTATGAAGATACCAATTTAAGAATCGTCTTGATAACAAGAATTAGAAAAGATTAATTGTTAACTAATTGTACGTTCGTAACCGATATTATATTTTATTTTATTTATTTATTTCTTTTATTTTTTTTTAGGACCCTACATAACTTCACCAGACACAGACACAGACACTAATCGTTACTTGATTTTAATCCGTGCGATTAGTTAACCAGGCTAGACCTGAGTTCTCACAAGATACACCGACCATAATAATAATAATAAAATTACAATATTCAGAATTGGGTACACTCTGGGGTACACACAAGGGTTTTATGTGGAGTGGTAAAACGATTGAAAAAGCGATGCAACTATATTTTTCTTGTGACGCTAAAGGCTATTAAACGCTACCCTCACAAAACTTGCTCTATCCAAGAGCGACTACAAAATACATACTTTCCAACTGTTGTTCAATTTCAAATTTCGCGGTTCCCAAACTGAGCCAAAATGGCTGCTATTCGCGTTACTTTAGTAATCTAGGGACTTTACCTGCTGACTAAGTAAGAATAGCAGACGGCTCTGAGCATTCGGGTAATGTTTTTATATAAAGATGGCAAATAGAAATCTGTGGAAGTGTCAAAAATTCACCTCCAGATGATGGAAAATGTTTTCCAAAGTAGTAAATTTTCAATAAGTTCGGTCTGATGGATTTACCACGCAATAGCATGTTGACTTGGTTTCGGCGTTGATTATGTGTCAATTTTGGGATCCACTCGTATCGTATGGTATAAAAAAACCTTATATATTGTATTACATATTTTGGCGATTAACGGTCAAACGTAAAAGTAATAGCATATACAAAGAGCAAATGGGTACGCTCATATTCATGCTGCTGTACTTACAGCTCCGCCAAGCAAACAAGTCTCTCGGAAAATAGGCGAACTATTTAAAAAAATTCGTGATGGGAAAACGTTAAGCCAATACCGTGAACGCAGGCGTGTACAGTCCGTAAAAAATGTGACAGTGACATACTTATAGATTACATTTTTTTAAAATCCGCTTGTTGCACAAATTTTATCCTTACGGCAAGAAAAGAGAAACAAACCTGTGCATTCCGAAGTCAGAAATGTTATTAAAAGGGCCGTTGAATTCTTCGACAAAGAGAAAGCTGCCGGTGTGTAGATAATTCCTTTGGTAAAGGGTACAGAGCTAGCTGTCCCTGCGACGGCAAATCAACAAAATTCATAAGCAAGATTAGGTAATGTGCATTTCATTAATATTCCTCTGAAATAAATAGATACTTATTGTTATCCTGTAGACACGAACTTAGAAATTAAGATGGACTGCTAATGCTGAATTGACAAATGACACCTACATGTGGGCAGCCATGATGTGCACTCACTTGGCACGAAATTCAAATCAACCAATAAACAAGCATTAACCTCACGTTTTCTAAATAAATTACTGTGACACATGTCATTTTCGAAGGCTGCAATAGTCTTAAAACTTGAGCACTAGGAAAATTCCCCTAGAAAATAACTAAAACGTGCACATCATGGCCGCGCCCATGTTAGGGCGATTTCTACCTCTATGCAACTGTTTGATCAGCAGTCCATCTTAATTTATAAGTTCGTGCCTTAGATCGAAGGTAAACTTGCCGATGATAGGGCATGGAAATTTCCTTCAAAGAAGCGACGAAGTACGACTTTCTAAAAAATAACATTGGATAGGTAATTCTGATTTAGGTGTCTTGAAGAATGAAATTTACATAACCCATAAAATAGTCCCGAAGATCAATAATTTAGTTAATAAAATGAAGGAGAAAAATGGCTACAGTGGAGGTAAAGTTACATTAAGAAGCGGCTATAAATACAAAAAAATGTCACAATAAGCGAAAATTATTAATGGAACGAAGAATTAAAGAAAACGATGCTTTAGGGAAAAACAAGAAACCGATCACATTTTTAGACAAAACCTCCATCTATCCATTATGTGGAGTGCTTGCTCGCAGAAGATGAAATTGGTGTATATAAAACTGACAGGAGGAAATGAATTGGAATGAATTGAAAATGCACATCTCATCATCAAATCGAAAAGTAAGTCGGGAGGCGACATAAACCACGTTAATAGATTGGAAGAAGAAATGTGGAAACGTCAAGGATTGTTAGATGGAGCTGTAGAAAGTTTATATTTCACGTAAACACTGGTACATCAGACGAAGGTTCTGCAATCAGTGAAGAGGATACTGTTTAATTACTTTTAAATACACACTGCTAAGTCATTAGTAATAAGTATTTTGTTATTTTGGTTTGTAATTCTTGTACTAAATTTCTTTCTCCAGTTTCCAAACGTAGCCACATAAAAAAAGCAAAATATAACAAGCTTAAATTTACCGCCAAACACTATTGCCACAGACTGTACTTCTAAAATACAGCGACACCAAACCATCGCCTTCGTGACGGACTTGTTTGCTTGGCTTGACTGTACTGATCTGTTTTGTTTTGCTGGTACTACGTAATTTTTTGTTAGAGAAAAATTTGCTAAGTTTTACTAAAATGTATCTTTTCAGCTGAAAGGGATTTATATCGGACTCAAAGAAGGCGTTTTAATGAAAAAAATCCGTATTGCTGCAACTTATGTGGCAAAAGGTATAAAAACAGAAACCATCTAGTCGGACATTTTAAGGAGTGTGGCATACAACCTAGACATAGTTGCCTTTACTGCAGTTACAGGTCCCACCGGAAGTATAATATCAACGTTCACATAACAAAAGTACATCCTGGTCTTAATTTATTAAATTATTCAAAAAAATAATAACGCTTTCTTGATATTACTATTTAATGCTTTTGATTATTTACGGAAGTGCTGGAATAAAAATTATTTTTTCTATTTTGCGTTCATAATGCTTCTATTACGATACGCGAGTGACGACATTTGGGTATCGAAAACTGACTCATTACGACATGCAAAGGCAAACTGGAATGTTATCGGATTGGTAACATTGACAACATTTTATAACTGTCACTGTCACTGAACTAAAAACATTTCTGTGGTCACTGTAGACAAGTTCTTAACATAACCTAAGCTCTAACATCTACCAACTTATAATATGACAATATATTAAAGAAGCAGTTTAGAAATTATGCAAGTGAACAGTGCATTTGTGTATCCGCAAACACCGATATTCCAAACACTGAAGCAAAAGCTGAGGCAAAAGCACACAATCTTTTAATTAGGCAAATGAAATTGAAATGAAGCAATACAATCGTATTCTAGATACACAGTTCCTCTCAGAATTTATAATACCCTTGATAGCAACTTCGAACACGTTACTTCGTACACATTAATGAAATGCCGTGTATATAATATGGACTTGTAGAAATAAGTAAGGTGAAGTCCCTTATTTACACTTTTGTAACTGTTCAATTCACTTATCTTAACCTTAATTTATTCCTATTTATTACTAATAAATTCAGAATTGGTACCTACTAACCTGCAGTACATATCTATATTCTATAATCCAGGGTTTAAGCTGAGAAAAAATTATTTTGGGCAAAAATGCTATAGGCTCTGTAGAAAAAGTAATTTTCTTGTAGCATTTAGTCATTTGATACTTATTTATTAAATGTAAAGTTACAATTGTTGTATACCCTTATGGTTACATTCGAAAAATCCTTAGCATTTATTTTAATTTCAGGTAAGTTTTGACCTATAATATTTTGTTGTATGTTTTCTTCTCTATGGCTCGCATAGGCGTTTGAGGATGTGGTACTTGGATGGCACAGAAAGCATTTCAGCCACTGCAAGTCTTCGACTTTCAGCTGTGTCTATATAGCCTTCTGCGACATGACGCTTAATAGTGGTCATATCTCCACCACTGTTCGCCACTTGAGTTACGCTGGAACGTCGGAAACAATGTCCAGTGTATAACTCGGGATTGGGCAATTGCAAAAAGTCTGCAATAATTCTAGGCATTTTATCAATGGTATTAATGCCAATTGGTGCATTAATGCAATATCCATTACGAAAAGTGAGAGTCGTCGATGAGTTACTGTGGATGGACGTAGACTTGCATACTTTTTTTATTAAGGTAATCCATGTTTTATCAGAGACAATAAATTGTCTCATGAGTCATGAGGTTCGTTTTTGTTTTAGGGACCGTGATTGCAATGAAGTCGTCTTTATATTCAACGTCGTCAATAGACATATTTGCTAACTCTTACCTCCTGCATGCTCTATTATACCCCATTATCAGAACAACCTATAAGCAAACGAGGAAATTTATCGCAAGAATCCAAAAGACATTTCATTTTGATCTTTTTCTAAGTAAAGTAAATAAGGCGACGTGACTAAGTACAGAGTAGTTATTCTTATTGTAATGAAAATTGATCAATGAATGAACTTACTTTAATCGCTAGATAAGTTTTATCATCAGCTCGTTCAATAAATTGGTTAATGTCATTATTTTCAATCATTCTTGATTTTTTTGGTACATAGCCTTCGGACAGTCTCTTTACGAACGCTTCCAATTTTGCATATTTACTAATACCGACATCCTTTTTAATGTTTAAGCATGATTTTATCATGGAGTATGTTGACCATAATGACGGAGAACTTTTCTTTTTTCTCAACATTTCGAAATAAGTGATTAGTACATTCTCCGAAATGTTGAATGCATTGTTTTGTGCGCACCACTCTTGAAACTTTGAAAATTCCTTTTCACACATGATTTGTTAGGTAATAAATTTTCAGTTGTATTTTGGGCTACTTCGTGCAATTCTGGTGCTGCAATTCCGGGGGGGGGGGGGGGGGTACAACTCAATTCTTGGGCCATTATTTCCGAATTTAGGATCTAAACGCGTATTTATATAAAAGTTCAAATTTTGAATATCAAATTACCAGTTCTACCAACCTAAACGTCAAAATAACAATCAATCGGTGTTGATACATACTATTCTCATACGGATACAATTTCCTTTTTACTATTTTGCATATACCTACATAGTAACTGGTTGTAAAAAAATAGTACAGGTGTAGTTTTTTTGTATAACTGCAAATTTTGTATTTGTCAGTAAACGGTCCTCACTGACGGTTTACAACATTGCTAGAAGTAACTACTATAATAATATACTTCTTCAGGTATATCCTGAAAAATGACTACTTAGTAATAATTGTGTTAGAAGGGTTCGGTATAAGTAATATAGCACAGATTTAGTATATTTAAATTTTTTCTTTTATCATAGTCCATGGCTACTGAGACTAAAAACTCGTGAAAACAGAATCTTTATAATTAATTTTTTCGCGTACAAGAAGAGGTAGAATAATCGTTTCACATGATTTAGATGCAGAATTTATATCTCTATAACTTTTATTTGAAGTATTTTTGCGTAAAATAATTAGGAAACGTTTGCGCAAAGAAAAAGTAATTTCCCATTTTAAACGCCTATGTTCCACTTTTCGATTTACACCCTGTACAGTGTGAAACGGTTTATGACAAACGTATAGAAGCGGTTACTGAAACAATCAAACAAGTTGGTAAATGTAAAATCGATTTGAATGGCGGGCGGCAGAAACACAACTTCGTTTTGTGTCATTAGAGATAACTGAATTCCACTGGATATATAATTACACTTGGTTTATGAATTTTCGCGTTTGTTATAATTACGAGATTTCATGTGGTTAATATTAACGATATCTTAGTTTTAGATGTTCAGAATGAAAAAAATAAATTTTCATGTAGCCGCTGCGGAAAAATGTATAGTCAAAGGCACAATCTTAAAAGACACTTGAAGTACGAATGCGGTATAGAACCAAAATTTGTATGCCCGTTTTGTGACTATAAATGTAAACGACGAAACGGCATAAAATATCATGTGGCTTATCGACACCCGAGTCAGTCACAACAGGCGTCGAAATGCTAACTACTGTATTGCTGCTATTTTTAATCAAATGTAATTAACATCCGAGTTATCGGGTAAGAAATTATTGGCGTTGTTTAACCTGACATGATTAATTTTGCTTGTTTTAGTAAATATTTCATGAGACCTTCAGCCGTACTTGTTTCGTGCAATTGTTTACGAAATAATAGCTTGATCATCATCAGAACCCCAAGAAATGCACCGTGGGAACTTTATTTATTTATAAATATAGCAACTTACAGGTTGTAAATATTCTGTTGAAAAGATAACTAAAGTACGTATTATAAATAATAACAATTGATAAAGTTGTGTTAATTTGTGTTAATACATATACATATTGCAATTTTGATTTTAATGTCCTTTACGATATACAAAACTTATCACTGAACCAATAGGTAGGTACAAATTAAAAGAGGAATTTTTCAAACGTTGCCATTTTAGATAGTGAATGGTTGGTTGCCTAAGTGGCAGTAAGCTTCCGATTAACATTACGTTAGTCAATGATCGTACGTGCGTACGTACGTTGGCAATTTTCCAAGGTAACGGCTCGACGGATTTTGTTCAAATTTTAAATAGGTATATTTAGGCATACGTAAACGAAAAATATCTAATTTCCTTAATTTCTCCGATTTCCCACAACAAAAAATTACAAAGGGACACATGAATAGACACAGAATTTTACAATCTTCAAAAAAATTATTTACAGCTTTGCTGTAAAATAATTAGACGAGAAAATATTTCAATATAAAGAAATTAGCATTGAAATCCCTATGGTGCGTAAACCGTTTCTACACCATGTATATACTGTCTCTACTTTTAGGGCCCACGGCATCTTGTAAGTAGCCGTCGCTTGGTAGTTTTTCTTTGTACTGCCGTCTTCTGATAAATCTTTGTCTCTTTACCTCCGTTGTTTTCAATCTGTTGTCGATAACCCTCAGATTTCTTTTCCGGTGGATCTTTCTACCCTCATCGCTATCCTTTTCCTTCCCACGAATTTATTCCGCTGTTTCTGCAACCGTATATAGTGAGAGAGCTCGCAAACCATCTGACTCGCCCGTTTCCCACAAAGCTAGAAAATGTAGGTATAACTAGAAAATGTAGGTATATAATGTTGCTTTATTATCAGCATTGAATAAGTAATCATTTACTTATTCTATGTTATCAATCAATTAATAAAATACCGTTCTGACAGGCATCTTTCGTCATCATCCCTTAAATGTTTGAAGTTTACAATGTATTTCTTGTGGCACTAATTCCATAGCCGTGTCGATGGTGACTATGCGAGGCAATAAACGAATGAAAATTAGTTTCAGTCACAATCAGCCATGGAATTATTGCCATAGGAAATAATTATACTGCTCGCCATAAGTATCTGAACACCCAGGTATTTTGATCAATCTTGATGAAATTTTCAGGACAGTTGTATTTATTTCGAAATAAGAAACGATGAAAACATTATACAAATTAAAGTAACATTAATAATAATAATAATTCTTCCATGGCCTTTAGTAAAGTAAATGGACTGGCAAAAGGCTTCTAGAATATATTTTCGTGGGAACTTTGTTGCTAAAATATAAAACCTATTTTTTATCGTTCCTAAGACCATTGCAATGCAAATTGACCTGATCGTCCAAAAATCGCAGTGGGAGGGGAGTGGTAGGGAGCCTTTTAAAAAAAAATGCAATTTTTTTCATCGTTTTTCGGATCTAAGATCTAGGAAAATTTATTTCTCAAATTTTCATGTCCATACGCACTATAAACATACTATAAATACCTTTTTTTAATTTATAAAAATACGTCGCACCATTGTTGTATATGGAACGCCTTTACACAAAACCTCTTGCCCTGTAAACCCATATTTTTAAAATCCTCTAACTCGCTTTACCTCGAAAAGTATTGGGTTTAGCAAAAAAGGCCCTTTATAAACGTTATAGATCAAACATCAGAGACATCACTAAAGTCGATTTTCGGTTGACTGTGGTATACGAATCTTGCCCTTCCTCGCATCTCAGCGCTCGCCACCGTCCGGCGCGACATGCCGTTCGATTTATTTAATTTTCTCTTAAACTAATTATCCAATCACTAATTCTAAAAAAACTAACATGTTCTCTGATGTTTGGTCTATAACGTTTATGTATGTAATGTAATAATAAGGCAAATTAGTTCTTAAGCCCTAATGTATGTCCAGAGTCCCAGTGCCATGTAATTGGGATTTTTATTCTGTATGGTGTTTGGTTAAATAAATAAATTAAATTAAATTAAAGATAACCAAACTTAATGCGCCTATATTCCCCATAAAAATTTACTCGAGGTGCCTACATACAAAATTTCTTTTAAGTACCTTAACAATTGAAAAAATTGGATTGCGGATGCGCAAAACAACTTTTTGAAATAAGCATGAATTTTAGTTTTAACTAAGAACATGTGTACCAAATTTTAAAGCGATCGGACATTTCTAAACAAAGTTATCGTTCACACGGACAGATAGATGAACAGACAGGACAAAGGAACAGACGGACAGACCAACAGACAGACGATAGACAGCAATACAAAATTATAAACGATCTCTAGGATCGTTAATAAACGGAAAAAGTGTAATATTAAGGAACGTGTAAAAAATGGTTTTTTGGTTTTTTTACAATAACTTTTCTAACAATAAACGCAGAAAAAATTCCTTCCTTGGGTCAAGCCTCGACACCATAACGAACCCAATAGCCAAAAAAGTAGAACAATAGCTCTTAAGATAAAGAACTAGTAGCGTCCAGACGAACGGATGGACGGACAGACGGACCGACAAAGTGGCCACAATAGCGATTTTTTTTATTTTTGTGGAAATGCGCTAAAAATATTGTGTCGCCAAATGCACTTCAATAAATTGCATTCATTCAAAAAATGACAAACCTATCACTGGAACCCACGATTAAAAATAAATCGATGTCTCTCTCACGGCACGTCTTATCCAAAGCCAACAAGGTCCTCGATAGTGGCGATGACGGGGTGGTCACTACAAATATGGTATCGATTTTGTCGATGTCGCACTTTAATTTCTTGAAGCAATTCAGGGGCATTTAGGTGATTAAAACTTGTTATTTGTTTAGCGTAACAATAAACAATGTACGATATTTTTCGTACTTCCGAAACTGAAACACTTAATATGTGTGGAGTTAGAGAACGCGTTCTTTCAAAAAATCGCTGCTTCACAAGTTACCATAGGAACGTTGCGTTGGACGACAATCCCTATGCTATGGTGACAAAAATATAATTTGTAAACTGTCATTGCTAGTGTCATAATTTTGGTCGTGGGTGACAAAAGTGTGTTTCATTATGATAAAAAGCAGCCAAAGTAGATAAAGAATTGATACCACCGAAATCCAAAAAACTATATGAGCAGGTACGATGCGTTTAAGAAGTAGTACCCCACACAAAATGTGGAACAACCTACCGAAATTGCCTTGTTAGTAATTTCATCCTTCCGGGATTTTCGTCAAAATTTAATCCCGGCGGGACAAAAAGTGACACTTCAGTACTTGTCATAATGGAGTGAAGTTGTCACTTTAGTCTCGGAAGTACGAAAAAATATTTATAGGTAAGACAGGACAATGTCTGTAGGGTCACCTACGACAAAGCGGTAAGAAGTTGGCCGGGAACAGTTAGTATCAAATAAGTAAATATAAATAATTAAAATGGAATTTTTAGGTAAACTGTTTTTCTGTGATCGATGTGGAAGACGATATAAACGGAAGACTCACCTTAGTAGTCACGTACGGTACGAGTGTGGGAAAGACCCACAATTTTCTTGCAATCTGTGTGACAAACGATTTCATCAAAAATCAAATTTAACCACTCACATTAAGAAATATCACAATGTTATGTCGAGTCTATGATGAAATATGATTGTTAATAAAAAAATGTTTTTCATAAAACTGTAACTGTGTGAAGTTTAAGACTTCATTTATTTTATGCATGGAAAAATATTATTCTTTCAGGTGTTTATTCCATTAATAAGTGAATTTTTTGTTGTTGTAGAAATAAGTTCATATTTTTGCGATTGTGGCAGAAAATATAAGCATAGAAGGAATTTGCAGCAACATAAAAAATTTGATTGTGGAAAGGAACCACGCTTCAAGTGCTCAAAATGTGCATTAAGGTTTAGAACGCGTTTTCAACTGAAGATTCACACAATTAAACATTTAGTAGAAGAAAAAATGAACATTGTCACCGACTGTGGGAACAAGCATCTTTAGTTTAAATATTCCTTTCGGCTTGTATTTTCTAATGAATATAAATATATCATCAATATCATATATAGTCATTAAACTAAAGCCCATTGAAGTTTAAGATGATCGAATAAGAAAATATAATATTTTAGTATGACAAGTCATTTTTAAATAAAATGGCACACATGCCGAAATTTTTCTTCCTGAACGAACAGTATTTTTATTAATTTATAGGGTGCTCGATTAGCGATGTAGAATTGCAATCCAAAATATATTCAAAAGAGAACGTAATCTTAAGCGAATTATGCAATATTGCCTAAATTGTGATACTTAAGACATTTAAATCTTGAATACTCTATCTTCGTCATATTGTAATATATTTTAATTTTGTAAAATAGAGGGATGAAATTTACTACTTTTCTCAATTTTATAAAAATGAGAATGGAATACGTACGATTTTTAAATGTATCAAGGGTGTATTCTATATATTTAGAACTACCTATTATTAAATATATATATATATATATTTTAGTTACGGCCTGATGATGACATTAATAAAGTCGAAATCGATCGCCTAAAGAGGAACTTTTATTTAATAATAGGTAGTTCTAAATATATAGAATACACCCTTGATAAATAACCTATTACCTGCATGGAGTTGTACATCAATCATTTTAAATGTATGCCTGAACAATCTATAATTACTGCAACTAATTTCTGACATATACTGTATTTGAATTCTTTCCTCTCGATATCTTGGGCATATAACTGCATAATCCCATAAAATTTTATAGATTAATTTTGCTTAATATATTGTATACTTGTGTGATTTTTTACGTAAATCGCCGAATCAATGTTGACGATGTGTACCATTCGATTTTCTTGGATAGTTGGTTCTAATTATGTAATTTTATTTTAGGCACTGACAAGCTAGGTTTGGATTCAGAGCTAAAATTCGGATGCAGTAACTGCTCGAGATCGTATAAATATAAAAAAAATTTAAATTATCACATTCGTCATGGCTGTGGAATGGAAAACCAGTTTAAATGTAATATTTGTTCAAAATCTTACCGTGCAAAATGGTATTTGAAAATTCATCATAAAATGGCCCATTGATAACTTGAGGGCATTTCGTTCATGTTCAATACACACAAGTTTTAGGTTCGGAGTTTCGTAAGTTGTGGTAGGTGATGTGCTCATTGCACTTTAGACTGTAATCGAACATACTTACTTCAACATGTATTTGAATAAGACGTTTTAATTTTTGTATTTTTTTTATTAATGTAGTACAAAATAGTAATTTTTGGGTACAATAATGTTCGTACTTAAGAAAACCATTTTGTGCCTTACGGATGATGATGCCATATAACATCTGTGCTTACATGTTGTACTAGTATGCAGGTAACATGCTAAAGGTCTTTATTGGAGTATTTGCAGCTGCTATAAAGGGATTTCTAATCAGTATTACATAGTGACCCGATCGTTTAAAAGGCTTTCACTTTATACCGTTTTATAATAATATAATATGATGCGATGCACCTGTATTGAAGGGATTTTGGTTTGTTTTAAAACTATGAGGAGCGATTAAAAACTTTCATTATTTGACAGCGATACTGTTCTTACCCGTTCCCAATATACCAAAACATGAGAAGCAATTTCGTTTAATTACCTATAACATGTATTTAATATTTCATAGTTAATGCGAGATCTTTTTAATATTTTGTGTCTATTACTGTAAATTAAATAAATCTTTTCTTATGAGAATGTATTACTTTTGTATTAAGTATCACTTCCAAACCTTCGCCGATTACATGGTATAAGAGAGCGTGCCTCCTAAAGATCCTAAAAATATTTGTTGGGTTGAGAGAGGTGCTCCTTTTCATAACAAAATAGTTATTTATATAACAAGAGCGCGAAGTTCAATTTCGCAGACTGAAGGAATGACAGGTTTTTTTGACAGTTGTAGAAAAACGTAATATACAGTGCGAGTGTAATGTCTGGAACTATCACAATAAATCTTTTAGTAAACATTATTGAAAAAGTTGGGATAACAGTTATTAAAAGATTTATTGTGATAGTTCCAGACAGTGGTGTAGTGCCAAATTTAGCAGTGCCGGAGCTCTTAAAATGTAGGCAACCAAGGGTATCGAATACACCCCCCCCCCATGCAAAATTGGGGTCCAGAAAAATTTTTAAAAATTTGCAGTAAAATAAATGGGTTTTGAAACAATTTCAGTTCGTAGATTTTTGAATAAATTATCGCTCTAAAGGTGTAAGGCTTATCTAAGTCGCAAATATCATTAGTTATCATCACTTTTCTTATCTCCGTCTCCTATCCTGTGCCGGAGCGCCGCTCCTCTCTCACAAGCAGTGCCGGAGCAGCGCTCTGCTGCGCCCCGGCTCCACTACACCACTGGTTCCAGACCTTACACTCGCACTGTATATAAATTAAATACGTTTAGTCAATTTTCAAGCATTTTATAACTAATCATTGGGAACCCAATGAAGTTCTTTCTCGGCTAGCTTTATAATGAAATCTTTTAGAGTCAAACTTTCATGTTTCTTTTAATTTTTTCTGATAGGAAATTTGTATGGAAATAATTGTGAAAACAATCGTTTCCATGGAATCTATTGCTCAGCTAAATTATTGATGAAATGAGAGACCTTTTCTGAAGATAGTATATCAATTTCAGAAGAAATAAAAAAATTCTTTTTCATAAATTATATCGTTTTCAAAACGTTAAATTTGAAATGGCTTGTATCATAATAAACTACGCACTTTATTTTTTGTTCTTGCACATTATTTTTAATTGTATTATTAAATTCACCATATTCCTATATATATTGATGGAACTTTATATCCAAAGAGCCCTAAACTGTACCACCAAAGCTTATACATTGATTCTCGTCGGCCTCTAGTACTTGATGCTTAGTCTTTTGTTACACCGTACTATTTCGAATTAATTATATCTTGAATCGCAGTATGACATTTCTTTTGCTTTTAGGCACGAGCAAATTTGGTGAGGATGCGGTAAGGTATACATGTAGTAATTGTTCGAGATCTTATAAGTATAAACAAAATATGAACTATCACATCCGCCATGGATGCGGAGTAAATCAATTTAAGTGCCATCTCTGTGCCAAAGCTTATCGAGCAAAGTGGTACTTACAGATCCATCTGAAAACAGCGCATTAATATGCATAAAAAATAATATAAATGTACAACCCATTCTCCTTTTCGAAGATGTATCTTTTCATTGTTGCAGAATTTCAATTAATTTGCAAGTTGCATTTATTGTACTAAACAGCGTTCATTTCATATTGACATATTATTTTAATTAGTAGATAGTGAGGGTTTGGGAAATAGAATTCACCGATTGTATGACGTACTGTACAAGAGTCAACAAGGACACATTTATGTACGTCTGTCAGCTTTTATTAAATGGACCTAGATAAAAAGATCCGATTTAATTCATACAACATTTGTTGTTTAATGGTACCTAATAAAGTTTTCATTGTTGAGTTTTTATTTCTGTACCCACTAGGCCACTACTAACTAAATGTTCTCATAATTAAATCACAATTTATTATACCATACAACTTTACCTAAAGTTAAACCTCACGCATGTGTAACCCGTGTGAGTATTCATAATACGTTTATCCTTCCTTGGAGGGTTAATGGATTCCTAATATATTGCATATAATTTTTGAGCTTTCGCTTTGTGACGAAATTCAAAAATTTCTTGAAAATCTGAGTTGCGTGGTATTTAACGGTAACTAGCCGAATGCTGTAGATATAATAGGCAACTCCGACAAGTCGAAAGTACCTATATGAAATCAGAAATTCGAAAATAGAATCAAGAGCGCGAAGTACAATTTCGCGCATTGAGACTGAAGGTAGTCAAATGCGCGAAATAACTTTTTTATTATACCCGAATCACAACCTCCGTTTTAAACACAAATGCGTGCGAAAAAAAGGCCTTTTTCTACAATCGATAATATCCAAAGTAGGCATTTGCGCTCGTATTTGACAACGCAAACGTCATTTTTTTCGAGGAATGTCACTTTGTCGCTTATAAGCGACAAAATAGAAAAAACGCCCGCTCTCCCAATTATTAACTATAAATCAAATATGCATATTGCTCATAGTATCATAGTGTCTACTTCAACATGAGTAAGTATCACTGTATATAAAATATTTTGGGAGCTTTAGTTAAAAGTTTCTGGGAAAGTAAAATAGGTAGGTTTTTGAAAATTTGTACTTAGGAGTTACTCTGAAGGCTGAATCGATGTAAAATATTTTCAAAATGGCCGCACTTCCGGAAACACCAGAAGTAGATAGTAACTTCGTTATTTTAAATGGCAACCCCTATTTTTTATTGCTTTTTTGGATTCTACGTGAAATTTCACTTCTTTTGATACCCATATGTCGATATCTACCATTTATGGTTTTTTAAGTTATTTTGACTTTAAGAAAAAAAATGGCGGATGCAGATGGTACCTTGATAATTGATTACTTGAAAACGGTTGTAGTCATGGCAACCTATTTTTATCAGTGCAAAAAAAAGTTAAGTTGCGTACGACCGCCCCTATGAATATCCAAATTTATGAAACTTCAAAGACTAAAAACTCAGTTTTTTTTAATGGAATGACCATGTTCTTACTATTCCATGAGATAGAG